>NW_019671920.1:1250968-1293208 GCF_002708625.1 Rhizopus microsporus ATCC 52813 | reverse complement strand
GATTGTTGATGTAGTGGAACTACTACGTAAGCGTCCTTCAAGTCTATTTTGGCAATGTAATCGTTTGGTTCTACTAAATCTCTCAGTGCTGGTATTCCTTCCATTTTGAAACGATGGCACTGGATGAAGTTGTTGATTTGTTGACAGTCCAATATTGGTCGTCGTTTGTTTGGTTCTTGAATAGTGAAAAAATTCGACAGAAAGTTGGTGTTTTGTGTTGGTGATACTTCGATTATTCCTGCATGTAGGAATTTGTCTACCGCCTCGTTCACTGCTAATTGTTCGATCTGGTTTAGTGATATTTTGCGTAACTTCCATGGTGTGGGAACTGAATGAAAATGTATCTGGTATCCCTGTTGTACAACTGTTACTGGCCATTTGTGGTTGGTTATTCTCTTCCATTGACTTGCAAAGTGCTGTAACCTTCCTCCTGGTTGTATGCCATCTTGGGGAATAGTATAGTGTAAGCTGTTGACAGTTAGTGTGGATGGAAGTGGCGAAGTTACTGCTTGTTCTGATGTTCGTTGTTGTTGTTGCTGTAGTACGCCTGGTGATTGGTTGATTGATGGCCTTGGGATAAAAAATGACCTCGTCCTCGTGATCCTCTATAACTCCCTCTTGAGTTTGAGTTTTCATTCTTACCTCTTGAGAATTGTCCATATCCTCGTCCTCTATTATTGTTAAAGGAATTTCTTTGAAGTAAGTCTCTTTCGAAGATGGCTTGGTGATACTGTTGCATAAATTCATCGCTAAAGGCGTTGTTTGATTTGCTGTCCTCTCTTTTTGGTAACAAATGTTGTACGCTGGCTGGCATGTTGAGAGCTTCTGCAGTGCGGATTTTTGCTTCTCTTTCCTAGAGTTTTCCCTGTAAGAGACCAAAGATTGCCAAACGATGGCTCTGTGTTTGAGCTCTGTTAAGGAGTGGTCTGGGGTCTTGTCCTCCTTCGATGATTTCGAGTACGTGAGTGAGTTGTTCGTAAATTTCAATGGCTGCTTTGGTTTGCTGTCTGGTAGTTTCTGTAAGTTTATAAATTTCGTTAATGACTTCGTTGGCCCCAACTTTTCTTTTTTGGAGTTCGTTATAGAGAGATTTATTGATTCTTTCTGGAGTAAGCCATTCTTTACTATTATATCGTTGCAGGTCACGTTTGAATCTTTTAATATTATCTTGAAGTTATATCTCTGTGTTGTTCTCCAATTCGGTAAGGATTTCCACCGGTATTGGTACTCCATTCGATCTTTGTTCTTGTTTGGTTTGCATTCTTCGAGAGAACTCTTGATAGAGTTCTTCCATGCTGAATTCTGATAAAGATGTGTTGACATTCTCCATAATTTGATCCACGAATGCGCGGCTTTTGAAGGTATAAAGAAGAAAGGGGATCATTTAGCTATTATTACTATATATTATTTTATTAAAAAGGGAAAATAAAGCGCAGCTCTTGGAGCCTGTACCACATTGAATGACGGAACGGAGCCAACAAGGATTGTTGTAGGCACGACCAACAATTGATTAAACAAGAAACATGACCTAACTTATTCTAATTCAGTCACTACTTTGGTCGAATTGTACGTAGAGAGACTGTAAATTGGGCACAATGCTGTCAAAGTTTTCTGTAATCGCATTTGGCTCTCCTTCGCGGTGTGTGAAATCCATGCATGCGCGTCCATCAGCAGAGATGTAAAATTCAGGCTTAATCCATGTATTTGAATGACTAAATGTCGAACGCTTCGACAAATCCCAAGGGTGCTCAGTGGCATTTGGTATGTCTGAGCTTATAAAGTGACGTCTGTCCGTAATCTTGTAAAGGTTGGCATGAACAAATAGTAGTAAGTCTTCGGTCTTGGTTGGATAATATTGAAGCATTGTGTGTCCACAGAAACGGTCTCCTGCCATGGTTCCCGCCATGCCTAAAAAAGCTTCAATCATATGATAGGGCGCATTTAGTGCCTGCCATGCATATTTAAAAGTATCCTTGTCTCCATTTAAAAACTGAAAGTAAATTTCGTGTTGATCTTGCATATACCAAGCAAGCTGAAGTGGTAGCCATGACTTGACCTTATCAATTACCATTTGTCCCGACTATCATGAATCTTTTCAGTACCCTATAAACACTGTCTTTATATATATATATATATATATATATATATATATACCTCTTGTTCCCACTCGTCACGGCAAGAAATATGAAGTATTTCAAATATTTTATTGTCTCCATGTGTTTTCCTGCAATGTTGAATTAGTTATGAATGTATTATTCTTTAAGTTATTATTTACCAAAAGTCGGGCCAGAACAATGCACCTGTTTTCTTATACTCGGGTGTATCAAATAAGAAGGTAGGGTCTCTTGCGGGAATATTGTCTGAGTCGAGATACAAAATTTCCTTAAAAGATGAATTGATGACAGCTGCAGCTTTAATTTGAAACCTACATAAAAAAGATTAAAGATTGCACATGAGACCCCGGATATATGTTTACTGCTTATCAGCGTTTCTTCTAGACTGAATAGGTCGAGGCAGGTTTGGGTCAGAGAGGTCCTTGGCAACAGCACCCAAAGCTGCCAATTCATTTTGTACAGTAACAGAAGGTTGTTCATCCGAAAGATGCCATACTTCAATATCCAAATCGCAGTGATGCATATGCCTCAATATCTTGATGGAGTTTAAAGCGCGGTGGAACGTATCTTGGTTGCCTGCTACAATAACAATACCTTGTCCTTCAAAAGGTGGTATATTGTTCTCTCTTTTGACAGATGTAATAAACCTTTGCCATCTTTTTCGGTATACTTCTATTGCCTCGTTGCTTAATCTTCTCCACATGTCAATATGAGCATTTACATGATTAGGGTCTGTATTTCGAATAACAGTATTTGTGTTGCAAGCATCTTTATTTATGCTTCCCTGGTTGAATAGACGGTGATCAGTATCATCATCATATTCTTGCATAAGCCCTGCCTCTTCATTTGAAGTATAGGAAGCAGAATATAAGAAATAGACAATGAAAAATATAAACACTATCGCCAAGGTTAACAGCCTAAACCTCGAGCTACTATATGTCATTTTTTTTAATGAAGAGAAGAATTATTGATGGAAGTGTTGCACTGATATTTTATTTTTTATTTTTAAATACGGAGTTTCAACATGCAAATCATTTACATTGATGTCATGTTACGGTGACACATGGGACAGCGATGGTTCCATACTTTGAATTAGCGTGTAGCCTAGTTGAATCATAGCCTCTTCCTTAGCGTCTACTAGTGTAGCTCCTTGTTTCTTCGAAAAGCAAGTGTTGTCTTTTGTCTTGATTAGGCTTTTAATTTGATTTTGACACTTTTCAAACACATAACTGGATGAAGGTCCTTCTTCTAGCTTTATCCTTACTTGTTCAATTTGCTTACATACTTGACGTATATCATGCTATAAGTAGTATATAAGTAACTTAGTCTCTGACCTCTAAATCATTATTACCTGTTCCTGCCTCACAATAAGATTCTCATTTGTAGAAAACCCCAAGACTTGCATAAGCATCTGAGCGTCGGGTGATAAAAGCATCTTGGCAGATTGAGTATCGAGTAGTCCAAACTGGAATAGGGATTTTAATGTATTTTGACTATACTCTGCTGATAACACTTCGCTATAAATCGTTCTTCTTCCACTTATCAAATGCATACCAATCCACTGTGTTAAGAGAGGCACTAATGAATATGGTAGTGCCTTTACGTCGTCTAACAATGCTGAAAGTGCACAGAGTGTTACCCAAAATGAATCGATGGTTGGATATACAAATGATGCTAATAGATTAAAGTACTGGTTGTTATTTATGTCATCTTTATCATTCTGCTTGTATTTTTCAGTGAGATGATTGTATTCCTATGATAACTGAGTACACTGTATAATCTCATCCTTTAACATTTACCTCCTTAATATTCCAATTAGCTGAAAAATAGTATTGAAATAAAGTTGCCAAGAACTCAAATCGTTCAAAAAAGGTAACATTTGTATCATTGTTGCCTTTAGACCCTAATGAAAGATAAACAACCGCAAAAATAGAATCAAGTACAAATATCTCTTGTAGCTAGAATGAAATTTAGTATGAGAATAATAATAAACTGCATGGTACTTTTACCTGATTGGCATAATAGGCTAGTTGTAATATGCTGTCTGATTCTATACTAATACGAATGGCCGTATGATTATTCTTTTCTTCTATTGTGATAGCATCTGAGCCCTTTTCAAGCAATCGAATACTATAAAAGATGATATTCTCACTATCCTCAAAGTCTTTTTATGCTTGTTAATACACGTACAAGGTTACTAATATACATATACCTTGCCAATCTATTGGGATACCTTGAGCCCTTATAAACTCATACAGATAGCCTAAATACTTCTTTACAGTTTCTATATTCGACATGATTGTAAGATATCCTGGCTAATCTCCCTCTTTCTTTTTTTCTTTTTTGAAAGCATGCTTACCTAAATCAATCACATTGCCTTGTACTCTGCTATATAGTAAAATGGCTGCCACTAGTGACACTGGGCTTAATACAGCAGATTTCTTTTGCTCTTTCTGTATTTTGTCTGCAAGATCGCCTGTATCTGAAGAGATAGGGTTTCCAAATCCAATCAAGATTTTACCATAGTGATGAACATGAGTCTTATCCCGGTCTTCCTCCAGTTTTAGTAAATGTAGCTGTCCATGACCCAGACTACGACTCCTCACCCTCTGTGCTCTACTATCGCTCGGCCTACTAACTTTTGTCGGTGTTGACATTCGATAGGATCTGGAACGGCTAAGACTGGATACATTCTTGCCTGCCTTGGGATGATGGAGACCATGTTTGACTAAATTTGCCAAATCAGGTACTTCTTCATATGTCATGTTGACAGGAATAAACAAGGCATTTTCTTTATCTTGAATCATGCTTAGCATTCCATCATCGAACGGCTTTTGATACAGTCCAGAGCGCGATCTAACTTTTTCTAGCACCATCGTTACCGCGCCTCTTTCTCGTAAAAGGTGCCGCAAGTAAGCAGATGTTACCGCTGTAGTCAGTGTTGATCTTCCATGAGGATCTCTCTTGATAAAGACGGCACCAGCAAGTCGTAATATATCTGAGAAGGGACCAAGGATAGCCAAGGCTTCATCTAGTAGTAGCACTGGGATAGGTAGATTATAACGAATAGCAATAAACCAAACGATGATAGGATCCAATACTGTTCTTGAAACAGGGACATAAATAATCTTCTTTTCAGTTTCTCCTATAGCTTTTTGAATCTATAAATGTAATCAATATGTATAAGCAAACAAACCCAGAAATAAACAAAGATTGAAGGCTTTTACCTTTGCAAGATCATCTTTATTAATACGGATACAACTAAACATGTTTTTTAACAGCTTTTCTAAAAATGAAGCAGCAAACCAGGCGTATGGTAGTTGTGTCCTCTCTTGTATTCTATTGAGAGATCTGATCGCTTCCTCCATTACCTTTTCTGCTGGCATACCCGACCTTTTTGAAACCTATCTTTCCTTACAGTAGTCTACTTTAAATCATGTGTAGACACATACCTGTTGTATAGCTTCTATCACATTTGGATCATTTAGAACTGCTACTTTAGTCATCTCGGTATTTCCGGTCAGTCTCCATCGTTTGGCAAGGTTGTTTTTTGAATTAGTATCCAGTGTTTCTATCATCGTACACCAATCTTCGAGTGTGTCGTTTATGTACTCTATCCAAACAGGCTTCCATACTTTCTCTTCTTTCAATGATTGGGCTAGATGATGAAGCGATTTGATTGTGATATCCATCATGTCTTTCATTCGTTGCTTCATCTCTTCCTCTGTATATACAATACTTGGGAACGGCTCATCAATGACTTCTGGATAATACTGGTTTTCCTCATCCGGTGCCATGGTCTTGGACTTGTCTATAGAATAAAGTGCACAAGTGCTTGTATCATCTAATGTAGGAGCTCTCACATGGACGCCACCATGTAATGAATAAATCTTGGTTCCATAGCAACTTTGCATGAAATAGTTGTACTCATCTAATCCGCAATACTTGTCGATGTATTTAGTTAACGGCAGCTGCTGGAAATGCGTCGTATCATACTGCCATTGATGCGTGTGTTGCTTTGCCAAATTGTTACGAATATTAGAGGCCAGCTCCAACCATTTGCTTTGATCTATGTCGAGCTTTTTGCTTGTTGTCACTGTGTTTTTGGCATTTGGACGAAAGTAGTATCTTATCAAGAATCGCGCCTTTGTGAGGGTTTTATTTGCAGAAAAGTAGTTCTTGGCTGTTGGTAGCTTTTGATCAAGTAGGAGTGCGTTGTTTGGACGACTCCAGTAATCTTGAATGGCTGTGTATGCTTGATACCATGTTATGGATGTAGGTAAGGGTGGGATATGATAGATGGTTGCAAGAGACTCCTTTTTGTGTGCAAGTTGGGGTACTGAATAAATAATACATTTTGATACATAATCAACCGGGACGATATCTACTGGCCGCTGTCCTTGATCTGGTTCAATAACTGGGATCGATTGGCTGAATAGTGCTAACCACGCTGACATACCAGATATACCGCTTGTCTAACATAGGATTTAATAAGTATCAATTGTCCCGTCCTCTTTCTTACCCATCCAGGTACAGGCTCCATTGCACTGGGTCCAATGTAACATGATCTAAATATGCTCAAAGAATAAGGTACATTTGTCTTTCTTATAATTAAATGTTCCACGAGCGCCTTTGTAAACAAGTGTAGTGTAGAGTATTTTTGTAAGATTCGCTTCACGTAATTCGGCAGTTCTAATAATTATAATTTGCCCAAATTAGGATATGTGACATACTTCATTCAGCTTCAGTTTACCTTTTTCATCAGCGCCAAGAAGTGACTTCAATAATTCCTCTGGATCACCCAGCCCTGCAAGATCATATACCTGCTCCTTAATCAATGTATCTTCATTCTCAGTTGGAATACAAGTATGAATATGAATGGGTGAAAGATAAATGAAAGAACCTTTTATAGTATGTCAGTATCAAATCCACTATCCCTTTTTTTTCTCTTACTTATATTTGAGCATGCACTGAGGTAATCCATTAATCTTATTGTTCCCAACACATTTGTCTAACAATATTTTAAGAATAGAGAGAACAAAACACTTTGTATTGATATATACTTCTAAATTCCATTCCAAAGAACTTTCATACTCTGAAGTAGCTGCGCAGTGAATGACTATGTTTGTATCTTTCATCTGCATGCTTTCTTCCATAGATAACCCCAGTTGCGATAATGTTAAATCATAAGATATGGGTATCAATTTTTCTCGTCCAAGTAATTTTTTATCCATTAAACGTTTAAATGCCTATGAAATAAGGTTATTTTGGATAACTTAAGCTTTTTTTTCTTACACTTGTATTTATGATCTCGTCTAAAAGTCTTTGAGATGGACTACCTCCAGGAATTCTTTTAGGTCGAATGAGCACATAGACCTTGTCAATAACACCTCCTACTGTCTTTAACAAGTGCCATAATATAGCCTTTCCAACAAAGCCAGTTGCTCCTGTGATTAGTACTGTCTTGTTACGATAACAGTCAACCCAATCTTCACGGCTCATGTTTAATACAAATGGGTAAAAGAAAATGGTATGACAGGACCTAAGAAAGGCAAAATTGCAGAATTAAATTTCTCTTTTTCTTGTTACACATTCTACTCTTTCTTTAATAAAACGTTGTCAACTCTACCTTGTCATGGGTTACTCTATTGTGTATTGATCAGTATATAATACTCCCTCAATTCTGTTCAACAATGGCTTGAGTGCTCTTACTGCGTTGATACGTGGATTGAACAGGATAAAAATAGACAAGCCACCTCAGATGAATAAAGAATCAAAAAAAGGGAGAACACCTTTATAATATACTGCTCTTGTCATGATCAATTAATCTGTTTTATCTTTATGATGATGTATGTTCAAGTTCGTTCGTTGCTTACTAATTGTTGATCATTAGAAGTTTTGTACCCTTTAGTGCTAGATCAAAAATGAATACTATCCTAATGACCACACTCAAGCAAATATTAGAGACTTTTCACCGTTTTGGCCATTGCGTAGTATCAATCATACCATCCAAAGAAACCGATTAGGAAAAAAAAAACTGGTTCACCTTTCGACTGATATATCTGAATTAACAGACACGAGCAGAATAACTCAAACGCCAATTCCTGTAGTAAAGAGGAAGGATTCACTGTTTTTTATACAGCTTGAATAACCAACCACAAAATGAGCTTACGTTGCCTTGATGATGACAAACTTAGATTTACCAAGAATGCTGCTTACTCACAACCTTTCTGATACTGAAGAATTTCACTAAACTCTACCTATCTGATCTCCCATTTTTAACTTGAAGACGGTTCCTGATATCTTTTAAATTTTACCAAGCGCTTTTGTATGAATCACGGAATCTTTCATTTTGTCCTATAGAATATAAATTTTTATATCACGCCATTAGTCACAGAAGCATAAGCCTTGAGCAATACATTCACTCAACCCTATAATCGTACAGCATTTGCTCTTGTTTTACGTGATGTTATAAAATACAAAAATACCCTTTGACTAAACACTTTCAAGCACAACCTTTACAGTCTATGAATTAAAATTTTATTAAGAAAAAAAAAGCTAAACGTCTTGAAATTGCCTAAGGTAAAAATAGGCTGCTGCAAATTCAGAGCACTTGACATTTACATTCCAGTCAAGATACTCTAAGTAATGTACCTCCATTTGATTTCTATAAGATAAAACGCGATTTTAAAAAAAGAATATAAACCGTGTCTCTTTTTTTTTTCCTTACATTGTCTTGGTTGGTACGTCTGGAAACATTTGTGGATAATCCGAGTTGTAAATCGAGCAGTCTTCCCAGACTTTTGCGGCGGTCAAGATGGACAACATTAACAGTCGCTGCCAGTTACCATCAAAGAGGAATTGGCCAGATATCGACAACATTCGCTTGAGGTATATGAACGAAATGATAGCGTGTTCAGAGCTCAACTAAATGGTAACGTTAAAAAGATTATTCAGAATCAAAATAAAAACTTACACTAGCTCGTTCAAAAATATTAGCCATCTCCATAAAGAGATCTGTCCACTCTGTCAATGGCTCTGCTTCCCACATGTCATCTTCATAAGAAATTTCAGGCGACATAAACAGTAGATCGCATTCGAAATTTCCCTCGTAATGGTTCTTCTGGATCAGTTCATATAGAGCCAATGCAACGCTATATGTTTTTATTGTTATTATAAAAAGAGAAAATCACAGCCTGCGCCATACCTCTGCAGGGTAACTTGGCTCTTGTCCACGTCTTGCTGCTCCTCGTGAAAAGTCTTTTGCCACATCAAGTCATAGTCCTTGAAGGACGAGTAGGCGGATATCGACCTCTTGTAAAGCGCTCCATCGTCGATATCTACCGTCAGTTGCTTCACCTTCTTCCTCGGAATCTTGTGCTCCTGGCTGTGGCTGCCATCAATCTTCACATAAGGAACGGCATCTTGAAGCCTTATGTCCACTTCTGTTTGGCTATGTGGGACCCGAGTGTTGTTGCCAATGGTTGCATGGAAAGTAGGTGGATTCCAAATGGAGGAGGAGACATTGCGTTTGTCTGAAACCAGTCTTAAATGCATGCCATAGTATTCATTGCCATAATCATCACCATCACCATCACCATTAACAACACCAAAGCCACCACCAGCACCAAATTCGTCATCAAGATCTTCATCTTCAATATCCTTGCTGCTGAAGTACTCCTGATATTCTTCAGAACGCTTCCAGATGTCTTGCATCAACTGATCGACAGAGGAGCGCTTTTCAGGAGAGTACCCCTTAACGGTTTCACTGTCCAAATGATCGAAGCCACCATATGGACTGCCACAGCTACTGTCACTTTCACTGCCATCATCTGCCTTTGCCGGGTCGACATAATAGTCCATGTAGGAGAAATCTCCAGCAAGTTGACGAGCTTCGAACTCATCAAAGAAGGAGGTATTGTCATCATCAGCCCTATCGTCAATTGCTTCTCTCGAATCGTACAGGTTGCTTCCTTCCAGAGCCAAGCGACAAGGCGAAGGAAGAGGGTAAGGACCACCATTGGGCCAAAAGACAGACCAGCCGAACTCAGAAGGAGCATAGTAAGATCCATCATCGGTGATTTTTGGCTCCCAGGAATGGCGAAGGCCAACCCTATCAAATGCTTCCCGGACATTCTGCTTCTCCTCCTTCCACTCGCGAACAAAGCATCGAAGTTCTTGGAAAGTATTGAACTTTCTCCTTTGAACCATAGCCTTGACGTGGGGCGTAAGAGGTTGTTTGATATCATTCTACATTGAAATATAACTTGTAAATAAAACGATGATAATTTTCCGAATCAAACTTACAAAAACGAATTCTAAATATTCCGAGTCGCTGAGGTCAATGGGGCCGAAGATGGGGTCAGCACAGGAAAAGGATCTTTGAGGCGCCTTGCTTGATCTCTTGGCAAATGCATTCTTAATTTTTGAAAAGAAGGTTCGAACTTTTGCTTTCAATGCTTTTTTCTTGGGGAAGGGATCGATAGTAGCTTCAGATTCTGTAGAAGGCGAAGGTTCCTCGGAGGGTGAGTGAGTACGCTCTGCATTATCAGAGCAAGCCGGTTCAATATCAGAGCACTCTATAAATGTGCTGCTAGGATGCTTGCTGCTTTCATGGGAGCGAATATCAGATGAGCTCTTAACGGAAAGAGCTTCTGGACATGTCGAAGGAAGTTCATAAATTCCCGTACAAGCAGCCAGCTGCTCTTTGTTGGGTTGAATATTATTTGATACGACATCGGAGAATTCCTGAGGCTCGATTTTGTTTCCAGTTTTGAAAAAGCGCGAGTTCTTGCTGTTATCAAACGAAGTGCTGGAAACGTTCAAGGTATGCTTTATATTCCAGTATTGGATGAGAGCTTGAACATCCTTGACGGTACCTTCAGAAAGGCTTTCATGAAATACCTTGTTGATCTTCAGCTTTTCTTGAAGCTCCACAATGGTGGAGGATTTGAATAGAGGTGCATTCATCTTAACGGGAAGAGAGGACATTGGAAATTCAAAAAGAAATTAATAAAGAAGAAAGAATAATAAAAAAAGAAATTCTCCTTAAGTACGAAATATGAGGAATTTGTTGAAAAACGAACTTGTCAAGGCCAAATAGGCGTACAGAGGACCTTTTTTTTTGCTTTGCTTCTGTTGCCACTATTATTTTTGCTCAATTTACTGCAAGGATAAATTCTCCTAGATATGAGAGTCGGTATCATATTGGAAATTGACAACACCAACAAGGAATGAAGGAAGCCTCTGCATGGTTAAATCTTTCAAATGCTAGGGGGACTGTATGCTAAGCTTATAGAGCAAAGATTGATATAGATCTTGTTACATATTTATGTTGATTCATGTTCAATTACATACAAAATGGATGATGTATGCTTTGTATGTTAGTATCGTATTCTAGACAACAAGCTTTAACCGTCAACTTATCAATGCAGATTCAAAATGCCCTAGTAATCTTTTTGATGTCGTGTCTTCTAATGCTTGAATCAGTTTATGAGGTGCTTCATTTGAGCGCGTTTTGCTGTTTTCAGGATTAACATGTATCCCCATATATATACAAAGTATAAGTAAGAACTCTAGACGATACTCCGTGCGTACTACTCTAATGCAAATACTTTTTTTGGTGGCACATTTTAAAAGTCATGGGCTTTCGATTGACATGATACAAAATATTTTAACCTAATACTCTCTATCCCAAGGAAAATACCTCGTTTTTGTTTGATCCGGAATGGACATTCATCGTGGCCATTTAAAACAGTTGAGCAAGGGATATTGGTTTATATATTCTCCATCCAAGGCAGATCAGAAACGAAAACAACTGACGTCTAAAAAGCCCTTATGTATTGTAACTAACCGGCCAGTGTAGAGTTTATGGGAGCGCTGTTTAGAAGAAATGAGACTATCGGGTGAGTAGTATGGTCAAATGATCAGAAATAGCTTTAGATATTATGAGCTGGAAACAGTGAGTGGAATGGGCTTTAGCTGAGGGCTGGTTAGGGTGTCGAAGACTGATTTTTAGCAACAACACTGTAGCTGGTCAGGCCAACGACTGCATTGCTTGTCCCAGCTACCAAGCAAGAGGCGATCAAATCCCCGGTATATGGATACAGTCTATTTTTACGCGTTTTACTTTTTGTTTAAAATCGAGAACGCGCTACATAAATATTTGTTTATGATGGAAAACGTAGAGTGGAGATGTAATGCATACATATCCTGTAAGGTACGACCACTCAAAAATAAAGATGGTTAAAGCAGCTAATTTTATTTTTACTTGATAATCATGTAATCCAAGCTTATGCGGCCTGTTTAGCTTGCTGTTCCTTCATGTAGTTAAGGCAGCTACCGTGTTTAAACCATTCGATTTGGCTAATAAAAGCATTTACGTTAGATAGATTCATAAAAGAGTTAACAAGACTTACCCAGAGTTGAAAGTGTGATTCAATTTGATATCAGTGGTAGATCCATCTTTCTTGTGTACACGAAGAGTAAGAGGCTTGCCTTCCTGGAAATCGGTCAATCCAAGAATATCAACCTTATCTGTAGGATCAATCTTGTTGTAATCCGCAGGATTAGCAAAAGTAAGAGGAAGCATGCCTTGCTTCTTCAAGTTGGTTTCATGGATACGAGCAAATGATTTTGTAATGATGGCAGCACCATTCAAATAACGTGGCTCCAAGGCAGCATGCTCACGGGAACTTCCTTCACCATAGTTTTCATCACCAATGACAACCCATTTGATACCTCTCTTTTTATAATCACGAGCGACGTCAGGGACAGCACCATGCTCATGAGTAAAGACATTCTCAACGCAGTTCATCTTGTCATTAGCAGCGTTTACAGCGCCGATGAGCATGTTGTTGGAAATGTTGTCGAGGTGTCCACGGTACTTAAGCCATGGACCAGCCATTGAGATGTGATCAGTTGTGCATTTGCCTTTAACTTTGATCAAAATTGGAACTTCTTTAATATCTTGACCATTCCACTTCTCAAAAGGTTCCAAGAGCTGAAGACGGTTTGACTTAGGGTCGACCTTGACTTCTATTTTAGAGGAATCTGCAGGGGGAGCCTGATATGTGTTCTGTCCGGGATCGTAACCCTTGGGTGGTAATTCATTACCACTAGGGGGGTTCAATCGGAAAGGCTTTCCGTTTGCGTCGGTTAAGGCGTCTGTAAGAGGATTAAATGTCATGTCTCCCGCAATGGCTAGAGCAGTGACAATTTCAGGCGAGGCAACAAAAGCATGGGTTGCAGGATTAGCGTCGTTACGACCAGTGAAGTTTCGGTTATAAGAAGTGACAATGGAGTTCTTTTCACCCTTCTTGACGTCTTTACGGTCCCACTGGCCAATGCAAGGGCCACAAGCGTTAGCCAAGACTACACCGCCAACATCGGTGAGCGTATCCATGATGCCGTCGCGTTCGATAGTAGCTCTGATTTGTTCTGAACCAGGCGTGATGGTGAACTTGGACTTGGCCTTCAAGCCGTGATCAGTGGCTTGTTTAGCGATAGAAGCTGCACGGACCATGTCTTCATAGGAAGAGTTTGTGCATGAGCCAATCAGGCCAACCTTGAGTTCTTGTGGCCATTCATTTTCTTTCAACACGTCTTTGAATTTGGAGATAGGAGTAGCAAGATCAGGAGTAAAAGGGCCGTTCAGGTGAGGTTCGAGTTTATCCAAATCAATTTCGATCAGTTCGTCATACTGGGCATCTTTATCGGCTTTCAAATTATCAGAGAAGGATTCTGCGTATTTTGCAATTTCAGCACGGTTTGTTGCCCTGAGATAGTCACCCATACGCCTGTTGAAAGGGAAGAGGGAGGTAGTTGCACCGATTTCGGCGCCCATGTTACAGATAGTACCCATACCCGTACAAGAGATCGTATCCACTCCAGGGCCAAAGTATTCAACAATAGCACCTGTTCCTCCCTTGACAGTCAAGATACCCGCGACTTTCAAGATGACATCCTTGGGAGCAGTCCATCCTTGCATCTTACCATGCAATTTAACACCAATAACTTTGGGACATTTAAGCTCCCATGGTACACCTGACATGACGTCAACTGCATCAGCACCGCCTACACCTACGGCCACCATACCAAGGCCGCCAGCGTTAGGTGTATGTGAGTCGGTACCGATCATGAGACCACCGGGGAAAGCGTAATTTTCTAAAATGATCTGATGAATGATACCAGAGCCTGGCCTCCAAAAGCCTATGCCATATTTTGCAGTACAAGTTGCCAAAAAGTCATAGACCTCCTTGTTAATATCAATAGCACGAGCAAGATCCTTATCGCCACCCACTTGAGCTTCAATCAAGTGATCACAGTGGACTGTCGTTGGAACGGCCACTTTAGGTAAACCAGCAGACATGAATTGTAAAAGCGCCATTTGAGCCGTTGCATCTTGACAGGCAACACGGTCAGGTCTCAATCTCAAGTATGATTTACCACGTTCAATATCTTGACTCTCAGGATCATCAAGATGACCATAGACAATTTTCTCAGAAAGTGTTAACGGGCGATTTAATCTACACTTGTGTAAATTATGCTTATAACTGAAGCTTTTTTGCTTTTTAATTTACCTTCTTTTAACTACTTTCAGATTATCTTCAATGCGTTGATAGTTGATATATTTGTCATTTTCAAAATTGGACATGGCAACCTTTTGGGAAGCCCAAGTGTAAGATCGTGTCGACAAGGCTGACTGTAAACGAAAAAGGGCATGAGTTATTAAACTCCTCTTCCAATACTTAATATCTACCTTTATCGTCTTTCCTAAGAACGCTCTCTTGGCAAACATTTTGTGATTAGGAAGTCAATAAGAGAGTGGGGAGTTATGTAGACTAGAAAAAAAGAAAAAGAAAAAGAAAAAGGGAGAGAAAACTATCGAATTTTCCTCCATATTAAAGTTTTATGCAGAAGGGAAAAAACAAAGCGCGTATTTGAAATCCCGATGTATTATGGCTTATTGTTTGTTTAAAGATGTCCTAATGGTGACAATAAAAGACAAGTTTCAGTAAGTATATGTATATTGCTTCAAGCATTTAAAGGAATGTTAGTTTGTACGCGCGCACGTCTTATAAATCATAGACATTGTCTTTACCTTGAAAGCTTTTGCTTGAAAAGACCAAGGAGAAGGCCAAGCCTTCGTCCTGTAGCTGACTCGATTTTTGCAAGTGACTTGGGTTTTGTCATGACGAAATATGTATATAAACTCAAAGATCTTTGCAGAACTTACGCTATGATCTAGAACTTTCAGTAAAAAGGTAGCCAAGCTAATATAAAACTAAAAAATAGGTAAGAAAATTGACCAACCATAATTCAGTGCATTTAGTGAATACTCAAGACAGCAATCGCTTGGTCAGGGTACAAGTAATAGTTGGGCAATTGTAGGAGAGCTAAAGCGCCATTTTGCATGCCAGCAGGGATTCTGTTTAATCTCAGCATATCATTAATTTTCACAAATTGAGCATTATTTTTCTTTTTCACTGCGTTATGTCATTTAGACCACCACGTTCGTTACCTATTCTTACATTATTCCATAATGTCAAATCAGATAATTCTAGAGCAGCTCTAAGGCTACTGCAGAGTCGACAAAAGAATGCAGATGGAGAAGAAAAGTATCGTATCGATGTCATGGATGAATACAAACAACCCATAACAGACACACAATTAAGGCAAGTAGCAAGCTATTTGGAAAGCAAGACGCCATGGAAGGATATGCTGTTGCCTGAAGCAAGTCAAATCATTGATAATGCACAAGATGCGTTCAAAATAATCAAGGATAAACCAGAAGTGCTTCGATGTCCTATTGTAGTTGACTGGGAAAGAGGAAGAGCAGCAAGTGGAATCAAAGGATTAGAGGATATTGAAAAATTGATTAATGAAAGAAAATAGTGATGTTTTCTGAATGTTTATTTGTGTGTTTATGTTTGTATGTATAAAAATATGTACTTTACTATTTACAAAAAAGAAATTGTTATTGTTTTCTATTATTATTATTATTATTGTTGTTGTTGTTATTTAAGTAAGCGATGCTTCTTCTTTTTCTTTGTCTCGACCGAAGATTCAGATTCTTCCGAAGTAGAAGGTACATGATCCAGAACGATGATGTTACAAGATTCCTTTACTTCAGAGCTTGGTTCGACCAACAGGTGATGAGCATGAGACTTTTCAGGATGATCCATGGTGCAGGTTGGAATTGATTTAACCCAATCATCGTTTAATACATCTTCAAGTGAGCATCTTTTTTCAGGATCTGGATTCAGGATACGTTTCATAATAGGTCTTGACTCACGTGGAAGCATCTTGAATAATTTCTCGGCGCCTTCAGTAGAAGGAGTTACAAAATTTTTGTAAGATTGATCTTTATCAGGACGAGGTAGTCTCCAAGGAAATCTACGAATGGACATACAGATGAAAATGATACCACAGGACCATAAATCAGATAGACGAGCATCATACTCGGGTTCAGTAAATTGTTCAGGGGCAATGTAAGGATCGGAGCCACAGATACCTTTACTCTTGTGCACCTTGGTTTCAAATGGATACTTGTTGACAACAGCACAGCCAAAATCGATAATCTTGACAATGCCTCGTTCGTCCAAAACCATATTATCCAGCTTGAGGTCACGGTGAGCCAAGCCCATCTGTTGCATATATTGAACACCATTCAACAGCTGCTTCCAGCAACAAGCAATTTCTTCGCGGGACATTTTGCCGCTCATGACGATGTTGAATAGGTCATTTGGGGCAAACTCCATAATCTCATAAAAGTTTTGGCCTTCCTGTATGATATCCAGAGTTTCGATGACATTAGGATGATGTAATGTAGAGCCAATACAAAACTCGGCAGTGACCTTCTTGACATATTCTTTTTCTGGCTCATTCAGACCTCGTTTTCTGAACTGTTTTACGGCAAATGTTTTTCCATCTGTACTACGTCGAATCAACCGCACCGACCCACCGGCACCCTTTCCAACAAATCGACCTAAAAAAATTTAGCTAAGACTTTCATATTAATAATCATTATTTTACTACACTTACCCCACTTGCCATATTTGCCTTCTAGATCACGATTAAACTCGTTAGCAAATGATAGGTCACTGTTACTTGCAATCGAAGGCGACTTCTTCTTTTTTTTATCCCCTTTAAAGAATCTTTTCAAGTCGTGAAATATGGTATCCTTCTTTTCCAAATGATGAAAGTGGGTGTGGTGATATTCTTTATTATATTGAGGTCTTTTAAAGATGAATTGAGAAGGTGTGGCTGGCCTTGATGGTAATGACACTGTACTGTTGCTGCTATGATAGTAGTTATCTTTTTCATTATCATTTAGCTTCTTTTCTCGGGGCTTGTCATTGTCATCATCACTCTGATGAGGGGATAGAGAAGGAGGTGTATGTACAGCGGTGGTAGGTAATGAATGGGTATCAGAATCGTATAATGTTTGACTACTTCTTTTATTATGTGGAGATAACAGTGGTGTACCAGGCATAGAAACATCGGGTGTAATGTTATGGAATTGATGGACAGCATGCTTATTCTGAAATATCTTGGCTGGTGAATTAAAGTCGATTTGCTGTAGTTTATCTGTTAATTGATTTACGTCGACCATGGTTGTTGTAGAATGCATATTAAATAATAAAGTACAATGAAATAAGATGAAAGGAAAAAGAAAGGACAAAAAATTTTTTAAATTTGATTTATTTTTCTATTTATATGTCCAGACCTTGGAAGGTGTGTATGTACGTGTGTGCGCGCTCTACGGCAAAACGTCCATGTATTACTATATTTAGTATATGAATCATAAAAGTAGTGCCGATAATTGATAGACCGCTTATTTGTAATTGATAAAACTATAGATAAACCCAAATATTCTTAGCAACAGCTGAGGGTTTATTTCCGTGGAAACGGATATACAATATCATTGGTCAATTTATATCCTAGACATCATATTATCAAAAATTTATATAAATATATTTTTATAGGTTCATCTATAGATTTGCTGCGGATGCATTCGGATAATCAAGGAAAATGACATTAAATCCGAACTGGAAAAACATGTCTCCGAAAGGACCGAGTGTTAGCCCGCTTAAATGATTTAGTCTTTGTTATCAACTCCCTCTCTCTTTTTTTCTTTATTATTAATCTTTTGTAACAAAACTAATGTTATCAAGGCAACAAAACAACACATATAACAAACTCCGTATTACACACATGAGAGTAGCATAGTATTTTGTTATCTTTTATGTATCCCCCTTTTTTTCATTTTCTGTCTTCTTTTATCCGTATATCCAACTCCTTGCATCTCTGCTGTAAAGTTGATTTCACGTGGCATGAAAGCATGGTAAATGTATATTAATCTGGGGAATAATGCAGCTCTATGTCCTATACATCTGAGTTGTAAGAAAAAATTCTGCTGCATATTCTAAAAAGTATATTGTTATTGTTATGGTCATAACCTCTCTGTAAGTATGTTTTTACTCTTTTGATTATATGTTTACGTATACATTTATCTGATTTTGTCGATCATCATTGTGTAACCGTGCATGTATTGAAGTAAGAACTGAGTCTCCTTTTTGTGTTGAAATTGATGAAACGTACCAGATGCATAAATAAAACTGCCTACGTATGCAGTATTAATAATCATATCGCTCATTTTAAATTTCAGTTCCCCAAAAGAGAACCCCGCACCTCATGTGCAAGAGTCATACAAGTTTTTTTTCAACATTCAAACACGATGAGGGCTACTTGATTTTCTTTATCCAACTAGAATTATCCCCCTTACGTTATATCATATATAGTTAAGGATACTCGCCACAGCTTTAAGCTATTGGTAACAACAACTGAATGCGTCATGAATGAGCTATCAAAAGCCATGCCTTCAGTTTTACCGAAGACTGTGTTGTCATGAATACCAAACATCTTGCAATGCTTTCATATTACAGCCTAAGATCAGCTATGACATGATCGACAGCAATAGGGCATGAACCGGTTACATACAAGCACATAGGTACAAGAAGTAATTTATCTCCGGTTGGCCCCCCTTCCTTTGAGAAATACATTTTCATCAGCCACGCGTGTACATCAGCCTCCTCTAAAGGTGCACAGATGACGTGTATAGCAACTACTGTTTATTAGCCTTATTCTCGTGTTAATTATAAAGATATACACTTAGGCATGTTTGCGTCTGATAGTAAAGAAGATGGATAAATGGATAGTTAGGCAATCGCATTACTGATGCATAAATGAGGATGTTGCAGTTATATCTTCTGCAGGAGACGTTCAACACTGAAGATAAGCGTGGCTTGTAGGTAACAGTCTTCATATGCTGGCAAAAATAGGGGGTTTTTTGAAGAAGAAAAAATGATACCATAAGCATTAGTGCTTTTTTTTGATTTTCATAAAGCACTGTAAGGTATTCGTTAGCATATCACTATTAATTATCAAGCAAGTTTAAAAAGCGTATTGCTAGGTCGAGGGACGAATCAACAATCCTAAAAAGCTGTAATATATGCATAAACAGCACGTAGTGCATTGTTGTTACTGAAGTCTGTTGTTCCTTTCAGTTCTTTTTTATGCTTGCAGTAGAGCGTCTTGGTTATCAAGGGCTGAAAGCTGCCCCTACTTTCCGCTGTTATCTCCGAGCTCAGATGGATCTTTAGCATAAATTTCGTCAGCATAGTCGGTAAAGAATTTCACAAGCTGTTTTGATTGAAGTAAAGTAACAATTAGCTTTTAAACAAAGACTATAGGTATGCTCGCTCCTCGTTATTCACACATTGATATCTACGTGATATCTTAAAGCGACAAGGGCATATTAACAGTTATTGAGCTCATTCAAGCCATGCAAAAGAAGTAAATTTATGCAAAGTGCTATGTGCAGATCATATGAGTAATCTGACATTCAACGCTTAAATGAGCCGATTTTCATGGTATTTTGTATTTAGCAATACACAAAAAAGAACATACTTTTCCGTTACGTCAAGTAGAAAAATAAGGTTATGAACTAGCAGAAATGATACAAGGCCAGAGTATATATATATATATATATATATATATACATATATTAGTGTAGTTTAACAAGTTATGCTGCGTTAAAATATACCCACAATAGACAACGGTCTTTTTTTTTTTGCCAATACCAGAACTTGTTGCTTCTATTTTATTAATGTTAGCTTATTCATATTGTAGTGATGGAGTGTTATTTATAGTAATCATCACGGAGGAAATTTTCTGCTTCTTCTCATTTTAAATTTGCATTAACTCATTTTACCATACATAATGTCATGTAGTCTCATATTGGCTGAATATGAAATTAAACTCTTGTTTTCTGCAAGAGAAGCTACTTCTTCGGTAACTCCTTACTCCTTCCCCCTATATTTTTTGCATAAAGTAGATTTTGTAACTGTGTACTGACACATATAATAAAGTATCTCACAAAGGAAGGGAAGCCTTCTTGGAGGATGTTTCTACAGCTGCATAAATTTAATAAAGTTAAAGAAACGCTCATATCTTTACCCAATAATAGCCACCATTCACACGCTATCACAGAATATTAAACAAATAGTAACCCTTGTAGCTTCAGGACTGGCTATAAATGAGAGGCGTATTATTTGATGTTTCTTTTATTTTCATAGTTTAAGAAATATCTATAATGCCCAAGAAACACAATACTAACAAAGACGTGAACCAAAATGTCGACAAGAATCGTCCCAAGTCTAAAACCGAAAAGAAAGAAGAACAAAAGAAGCGTAAACAAAAGGTAAAATCAAACCACCTTAATCTTTACAAGGACTTTATTGAACCTTTGGCTTTATATTAGAAAAATGAAAGGGCAGAAATGGCCAAGAAAGGCTTTTCTTAAAGTTGGACCTATTTATGTTTTTGAACAAGTTACTTGTTGTCAATTTACTTTTCTATTACTCAATAAATGCAACGAATATTTTTCAACAGCTACATCTTGTTGGGATAAATGCTGCTTTAACTTCTTTTATGCATAAGTTATACTGTAAATTTTACAAACATGCCAAGTTAGTTTCTGAAAATAGTGCGCTCATTACGCAGTGTAGAATCAATGAACGCCCAAATTCTCAAATGAAAATTCTTTTCCGCTTATTACAACTCACGCGTAAAAATGATGCGTTCTTTTTGAAAGCACCAAATAATACCTGTTTAAAGAGTATGCTAGTGAAAACAAGTAGTATGTATTGAAACCTATATCATACGTTTTGCCTAAAATATTTTTTATTTTTAGTTCGTCAGTAAAATGACAAACCTTGTTGACTATACGCGTTATATTGGATTCCTCTCTGGCCTTGTTTCTTAATAAGAGTATATCTATGTTTTCTATAACTATTGATCAACATCTAGGCACAGGTGTGTTATATATACTTAAAAAGAAAAAGTAAAGGTCGCGACACGATGAAAATAGGAAGATTATCTTTCTATAAAGTAGATGCAAGTATTAAACAATGCTTGAAAAAGCACAACTGCAATTCATTATAGAAGTACAACAAAGAAAAAGGGAGATATATAAAAACCAAGACTATACGAGCCTATGTAAGATTTCAACTTACGATTAGAGGACGTGGTCAAAAGTATCATCATACTCAGACCCATTTTCACTGTCTGTTAGAAGAGCTTTTAATGTGATCATTAACATGTAAGCTTGGGCTTTTTATTATTATTACATGATCCCAGATATATTTGCTTACTATTGAAATTAAATCTAATAGACAAGAATTAGAGTATACAATTAAATTAGCAAGATAGATCATTAGTTTCACAAAGGGTTCTAGTCTCACACGTGGCACAAAGAATAATTATAAGTGTCTGTAGTATGTAATATCTTACGTTTTTTTTTATTATTATTATTTTCTTTATGTCAGAACATAAGTCTTGTATAAACATTGAGGAGAATGAAAAAAGCTCTCGTAGCGGATCGTCCATATCAACTCCAATAGTATCCAGAATACCCAACCTTCAATTCTTTCCATCCAAAAGCACAGTATTAGCAAAATCTTCACCTCTTTCGTTGGTGGATAAAGATCTCTCAAAGACCACAGACTCTCATTTAGCCAAAACGCGGAAAATAACACCAGAGTTAGGTATACTTAGAGCAAGATCTTTGTCGATAGGAAGTACAATATCTGCAAGCCATGATCATAGCCGGAAAAGTAGTATTGCCGAAAAAGGCGAAGGAACAAAAGATGCTGTAGTTACAGAAGAATACGAATTCTTCAAAAGACAAGGGGACGCACAAATATCAATAAAAGATATTAAGCAACAAGGACTCAAGGCACTTTTACGTTCCAGTGTGCCACTAGGATATTTCCTTTATTATCTCATGACCGAGTATTGCAGTGAAAATTTGGTATTTGTACTTATTGTCCTTTTATTCTGCGTTGTTCTCATTGTATTCTATGAACTTGTGGGAATAGTTCTTTTATTTAGCAGTTGACAATTATCAACGATACGAGTTCTCAAATCAAGCAGAACGAAGGCGAATGGCTAATAAAATTGCAAAGACATACCTAGAAAGCACGTCAGAAGTAGAAGCAAATTTGGAGGATCGAATACACAAGACTGTGAAAAAAGCACTAGAGCAGCAACAGAAAATACCTAGTGCATCTTCTGGAAATGAGTTTGATGCTGCGAAAAGGCATGTTTTTACATTACTCAACAGCAGTTATCACCGATTCAGGATAAGTCCAATTTGGTCTATTATGGAATCCAAATGCAGTAAGGTTCATTCAATTATCAATATAAGCACCTAATAGTTTGTTTAGGTGAACTTGATTCATATAGCGTAGAACGTTCCCAAACTCTCGTTGTCAGCTTGTTATTATCTTATATCAAACGTAATCAAGGCGGATACTACGAAGCAATATTGAAGCTGGTTCATTCGTTTTGTGTCGTGTATCTTCCCACTGGTTATCGATTATACAACAAATCATATCAGTGTCTGGAACATACTAGCAAGGCTTCAAAGAAAAATGCCGAGTCTGATAAAAAACACAACAGGTTTACTAGTAAGCTTGACTTACTGGGCAAAAAGTTGTCCATAAAATAAATGTATCTGGCCTAATCATTATCAGTTAAAGTAACCGATACTTAATTTCTAAGGTACATTTCAATGATCTCCCTTCCGTCCCTAATTTTGAAAAGCATTTTTACCTTTTTTTTTTTTTTTATTATGTGCTATTTTTCTTTGTTGCCTATGGCTACATACAAGCGTATACCTTTTGTACTGAGCACATTTGTATTTTATCTGATAAAGATGCTTTAATGAGCCATCAGAAAAAGAAAGTTGACAACACTTTTATTGCCAAGCTTGCTGCCCATGAGCTTGATTATACATGATCAAGCGCTTTACGTTTATATCCTTTACATTCATCTCTTATGTAAGCTTAAAGGAACACGCAGTGTAGCTGCAAAAGCTGACCTTTGTTTCCATAAAAGGAATTTGCTCGTCATACATGCACGAGACATCAAGGTCGCCATAAAAAAGCATTAAAGGCGTGCTCTTTTTTTTTTCCCTTTTTCTTCAAGAAAATCCAAACATCTCATAATGAATAATACATATCATTATTATCCACCATTCCAAAGCCAAGTGTTTATCAACCCATTTGATCCCAGCTACTGCAGTGGAGATCAGCCATATTATGATCAGTCCAATCCCAATCTTTCAACTATGCACAGATCAAGGTGCAATAGACGTAGCAACTACAATCACTATTATGAATACGATGAGTTGTGCCCTGATAACGAGTATTATTATGATTACCCTCCAAATAATTGGTCAATACACGACACATCTTACTACAGCCATGGTCCTGGATACAGACAGCTACGAAGAGCTAGATCATCGTTACCTGACATTCAAGCGGAAAGGCACGGACCATATCATGTGAATCCATCTATGCCTAATACAGATATCCATGCTTGGATGCCTTCCCATAGCAGTCATGGCGCACCCATGATGGACCCCATGACTCAACAGTTATTTCTAGGCACTCTTCCCTGTACAACTTCTTGGCCGCTAATTCCACCCAATCCATTTGATATTTCACCTCTTGTCTTACCTCCTTTTTTTCCCATAATTCAATCTTATTCTTCAACAATGGGCCAGGCTTCTACCCTCTCAAGTCCAAATATGGCGTCATTTCAGCCACCAGGAGCTCTTATCAGTCCAGATGTATCTAGTAATGCTATCAGCAGCGAAACCATGGCCTCCAATGCATCATCAGCAGAAGCACAGTCGTCAGTAGAAACTGTCAAAGAAGATGATGGTATTACTAATAAGAGCGCTTCCGAATCTGAGAGTAGTACAACAGCCCATAATCAACTAGGAGACCCTCTGGTATCACAATCTAGAACAAGATCACAGGAACGAAGACGGAGCTCGATAATGGAAAGCATTCTGTCATCCTTATTCTTGGCTCATCCGACAAAGATACAGCACCCTAAAATAGAAAATACTTCTTCTTTTATATCTCTTGACGATGCATTACTGCAGGCATTTAAAGAGAGACAAGAAACCTATCCTGTCCCATTAGGACAACAGAGGAGTGCTTCAGCGGATGCAGGTAAAAGTAAGCCAATCTCGCAATTGCAGCTAGACCTATCAAGAAAGACTTCTCAGCAGCTTTCACGCAAGGCGTATGAGTTGCAAAAACGGAAGTATGTGTGGTGCTATAAACCTACTAAGGACGAATCGGAAACATCAGACACAGAAAAAGATATCTTTTGGACTGCCTTTGATGTCAAAAACCAAAAAATTCTCGATAACAAGTATGCCGCAGAAAACTACAAGAGGACCATTAAATCACAGCAAAAAAATGATAAAGGCAATGATGCCAAGGATTTAGTGGAACGTATTAAAGATTTGCCTCCTGATGCCTTTGTTGTTCTTAATGCTCAATCAAAGATTACGGGACCCATGGTTGTGGCTCCGTATGATGGGATTGCTTGGTACACAGATAATTCCAATAATAACCTAGTTCATAGATTACTTCAAGTAGCCACGATCGCTTTGAATGAAAATAACAAGTTTGTAATATCGAATGATTTGATGTCATCTGATGTAAGTGATAAGAAATCGGCAAGCAATAGTGGACTGCGACGATCAAAATCTCTCAATGTGTTTACATCAAAGTTAATCAGTGCTATTGCTGGTTACTAAGCATTTGTAAATAAAAACACATTTTTATCATCGATATGAGCCTTTGTTAGCAAATGAGATATATTTATTGCTCAAACCGTATCCACTCAATGTCATTCGTATTGTTCAGCCAATTATCTAATGATTCAACATCTAGTGGCACATCCCAAAAGAGATTACTTGGATCATTTCTAAACATGTTGTTGGATGTATGGATGTCGTTCATAAGCTGTTGTTGGTTTATAGTCATATCATAATTATCCAAGCCAGGCGTAATAGTGTTTTGTAAAAACGCATTCAGTGATGCAGTATCCATCGCTGTATTAAAGCCAAATTGTGATAAACTGAATGCCTCTTCACTTTTGTTATGCAGTATATCGTTAGAGTGATCTAATTTCAAATATTAGTTATTCAAGGGCTGTATAAAGTAACAGAGACCATACTTGGATTCATTGCAGTGATAAAAGGTGAGAGCGTTGGAAACAAAAGCGGCCCTGTATTCATAGGCGCCGCGCCAGAGTGTTCTATACTACCTTGCTGCTGCTGGGTGTTGTCTGCTTGTGATGCATATCCCATATTGGCATTAAGCTTGGGATATTCACTCTTGCTCTTTTCATATTCTTCTAAATGATTTATTAACACGGTGTAAAACCTGTTTGTATGATGCGCTCCAAACGACATTGGTTCTATCATTTGCGATAGAGCCATGCCTTGTTTCAGCTCTTCCTTTGCCGTTACTGAAATTTCAGGGTTCGGATTCTTTGCATTAATAATTAGGATCAGGCCAAAATGTCGAAGAGAATAAGTGACGGCAGCGTACGGACACATTAGAAACTCTTTAATGCCCATTCCTTTTGCTATGCGCATACCGCCTTTAGCCGCATTCGTACAAATCTGTTGTGATGTAGTGGATGATTTAGAGGCTGTCTTTTTAAGAAAGGGTTGATGAAGTAAAATGAGTGTACTAAAATAAAGTAACAATATGGAAGCTATAGGTAAAATGTGAATACATTACAATATATACGATGATGATAGAGAATTACCAACAGCTGGTGCAAAGTATCCCTTTTGGTGATTGAAGTCTGGTATTTTACTATTTCTTACAGTCCTTGAAAACGAATATCGCCACTCTGTGAGCTCATGGTCTAGAGTGGCTACTATATTATCGCTTCCATGTTCGTAGCTATATTGTCGCGCTCTAGGTGAATGTAGACTCAAGAGGATCCGGCTGTTAATTTGTGATAACTTTACAAGTGACAAAAAGAGTTCGTATATTGGCGCTCGCTTTCCTACAGAAACTGTAATTTTAAAAGGCGTGCTTAGTGAAGGAAAGCGAGGAAAAGGCTGCTTGCTTAGTATTTTGTCTTTGTCTATCTCGTATGCATCCATTACTTCTTCCCAATCTGCTGTAACATCTGGATACCCTACAGTAATATCCTGACCCCAAATCAGCTATACACTGTATATTATTTGATACAATCATGTACCTCATCTCTAAGATTAACACCTCTGCCAAGCATGGCTGTTTGGAACACATCTGTGATGTAAAGTGTCCACCACACTCTTTTTCTAGTCTCCTTTTCTCGGTCGGGAATATCCCAATGATCACAGCTTTTGTGGAGGCCTAAAAGATGAGCCTATGTATGCATCATGTTAGTGTGTTTAAAGAATGTATACTCTAGATATTACAAGGCGAATAGCCTATGCACAAGCAAGTTAACATCAATGTCTATATCCACCTAGATATACTTACAAAGCCCCCCATTTGCCATGAATCAGATGACTTGATGTTGCGATCTGGACGGGTATTTAATATGAGCAGAATTGTTTGAATTTTTGAAAGCGTTGGTGTTGTCGACCAGTTCAGTAGCAGATGTTCTGCTCGATCAAAAAAGCTGTTTGACCATCCAATAGACACATCCAACATCACATCCGAAGGCAGCTCTCTTTGTCCTTCATAACCTGTTCTTTGGTGTTCTACAAATCGAGCGGCTGCACCAAACATGGCATTCAGCAGATCACCAGAAGGGAACGCATCCATTCTACCACGATATTGATCAATAAATTCAGTCTTATCAACGACTGGTAGGATGGGATGTACGTTTGCAAAGTATCTATCGTATTGCCGTAAGAAACTTTGGGCTAATTGTGGGTTACTTTTTTACTTTACATCTTTAACAGTCGAGCCGCTGTGTGCTTGTCAAGGCCCGTTACGGCATAAATGTATTGATGTATGTCTTCGCCTTGGGCATCCATTCCTTTTGGCCATCGAATTTCTGGAATGAGGCGACTGTATTGCTGCACGTTTGCTTCCTTTCTATCAGCAACCAGTACTGTATCCTCTCCAAACCTTTTTATAGTGTATCCTTCCCATTTCATTTCACGTGACAAGTCAAGCCTATTCCCAAGGAACTGGAAGGTGGAAAGATCGCCTAAGTATTGAATAGTATCATACTTAACACCCGGAAGCCATTGCTTGGGATTCAATATGCCGTACTCCTCAAATAGGTTTGATAATGTTGTTTTATTGCTAGTAGTAGTAGTCGTAGTAGTAATAGGGATGGAAGTGGTTGATCGATCGCTTTCTTCTACTCGCGGTTTTCGACGGACAATGCTCTTGTTCTTCTCGAGTTCATATATTATATCTGGAGACTTTCTTGTTTCCGATGCTTTGGCCTCTTGGATTAACCTTTCCATGCGGCCGATGCGTTTTTCCAAATCCTTTGCATATCTATCACAGTCAAACTTTCATCAGTTTTCTCCTCTCCTTTGGTTTGTTTCTGCTTTGTCCTACCCTTTTTGGGGCCCTCTTTTCTTATTACTTTAAAAATCTATTAGCAACGGTCTTTTTCTTAAGTAAAGCTCAGCTGAATTGTTGATTACTATTACATTTTAGTGAATTCACACTTTTCATTGTTTGCAATGCAATTAAAACATTCTGTTGTTTCTTCGCTAAGCACACATTTGGCTTTTCTCTTTTTGCAAAAGTCACTTTAAAAGAAAAAATGATCAGACGAAGTGGACCGGTTAAGAGATTCATGAAGTGAATTTACCAGGCGGCTGTCACTCTAATCCTTTGTTTATTTGATTCTTCACTGATTGTACTTTTGTTCATTGATAAAGAAAAAGAAAAAGTGAATTTAAAAGGCAGTCAATCATAAACGAGACCAGATCCAACCAGAAAACCAGGATTGATTTACCTTTGAAGGGTCTACTAGTCTTGGAACATTCACATCTACTTCTTCTGCAGCATGTACTGGTCCAACATTGGCTGGACATGATTCTGAATTGCTGCTTGGGTCATCCAACTCAATAACAACAATAGTAATGTCATCACGATAGCTTCTTGATGGCTTTCTTGTCAATCGCTTGGATAACTCAAGTTGTTCATCCTCAACAGGCTCTTTTACCCGTAAATTTTTATAGACAGCATCGTAGAGCAATGCCTCTCGGATAAGATATGTTGCAGGATTAGGTTCTCCATTAGACTTCCATGTACTCATAATCTCTGCTGCCTTCTGGTCTCCTCGACTACTGCGGACGTCATCCCAAGAGAGCTCGTCCCATAAGCCGTCAGTGCCAAGGATGATAAATTTATCTCCCTTTTGTAACTGGTGTCGAGAAGTCAAAGGCTTTGATTCCAAGTAAGGCGGTGTGCGATAATGAGCTACGATGCGATGGTGATACCGAGCAAAGGTTTTATAGCTATCGTATGGAATGTAGGGAAGTACTTTCATTTGGTACTCTACTGGTACCTTGTACATAATGTCGCCAAATGCTGTTGATTGTGAGCATTAAAGAAATATGATAATGGTTTGCCTACTTACATCCACCAACAGCAATCAGCCCAAAGATACGGTTTCTCATGATTAAGACGTCTGATTCTTCAGGAGGATGCTGCTTCATCATGTGTGCTCTCCATGATGGATTAGCCGGCGACTCTTCTTCAACCAAACGTCTTCCTTTCCAATTGCCTTGTTCATCCTGGCTGACAACTATTGTTGTCTATCAGCAATATGAAAAGTAATGGGCCCTTTTTGCTACTTACTTACTACACGCGAGTCGCCCGTGTTTGCTGAATAGACGATACCATCTTTGACATATACCGTCAATGCACATGATCCATTAATCGCTTCATCAATAATGGCTTGAGTTGCCTTCTGGTCTGGCTGACGAGCAATAGCAGCACGGATATCTTTTTCGGTGGTTCTTTTTAAGTTTTTAGGGAAAATGTCATAAAATCGCTGCTGTATATCTTGATCGAGGTCAGAGAAAGCCTTTGAGATAGCTTCCTCCTTTTCTTGCTCCGAGAGTGGTGTATTTGGATCCTTATTCAGTTCTCGTGCGATATAGATGGGTAACTGTTTTTTTATCAACCTTGAGCAGTGAGGGCCAATATGACCTAATTTAACATTAAACCCTGTGTTTGAAAATATGACGTATATTTACCATCGTATACACCAGCAATCAAGCCTCGTTGAAAAGTGTTGATGCTGTAATTGTCTTCAACAGGATCATTTGAGGGCAGCTGATTTGTATAAACAGCCTTGACACGGTCAATCTCGAGTTTACTAACAAACTGCCCTGATCTTATTCGGTTGTCAATCTCCTCTCTTGACAACAACTGAAATGGCCGCCAATCGTAGTGTTTAGGTTCAGCTTTCGTTTGAATGGGCTCTGAAGCTTGTTTGTTTGTTTTAGTAAGAAAGTAGTAACCTCCAGAACCAGCAGCGCCAAGCCCGGCTGCTGCTGTCAGTGCTACACGTAGAGGAATGGGCATTACAGTTTTTTAAGCTAAAGTGAGACGTTTCAAAAAAATAAGTTCGACACTTTATAAAATAAATGAGACGTGAATGAAAAAAATAAAAATATAAAAATAGACAATTCTATTTTTTGTAGACGAAACGAATTATTGTTCAAAGACTTATCTGTATCATAGATTAATATAGCGGTAACTTCAATGGATTGGTTATTTTCTTGGTTGGTCTACTACTAGCTGATGAGGTCGCCTTTCTTTTGAAGCCAGTAGAAGGAGGTGCGTTGAGTTTGCAAAAGCGCTCTGGTCTTTTTCCGTTTTTACGCAGCCCAAAAAGGATGTGCCTGAAATTTAAAGTGGCCACTATATCTCGGTTCCAAAGGTGATGACGAGAAATTGTACCAGTCATGGCCTCCAAACATTGTTAGTTTTTGCACCTAAGTAATAAACATAAGAGTTGGGTTTATAAACACAGAAGCGAATCACCTTAAAAGGCCATGACATGTTACAGTTGGTTGCTTTTCTCTCTGGAAAAGCCTTGAATTTTGAACTTTTCAAGTTCATCGCTCAGACATGAAGGACACAAGCTAGATATTTTACACTCATCAAGAAGGCATACCTTGGATCCTTGTTTAGCTAGTATCCTTCTCATTCCAACGCCTCTAATGGGCTCGTGAAACTTGACATTTCCGTCAGACCAGTTGCCAATTATCAGGGTACCATTATCACCGAGCTTTGTTATCGGATTCCTAGCCAGTTGTTTATCTGCTTGTTGTCCATTTATAAAGCTGGAAAGCTTCATTTTTTGAAACGGCAACAAGTTTGTTTCTACAGCAGAAATATATTCATTTGCGTAATACTTACTCAAGACTGGTGTTACTGTTGCTCTTTCCTGAAGGTACTTGGCAAACTTGTCTCCATTAACTGTTGAAGATTTGTACTTTGACAATGATACTTCGGCAGCTCTGACATCATCAAGCTTCAAGCTCTCCTCGAACTTCTTAAATTTTCTTGACTTTGTTTCAATTGCTCTTTGATTGCTTGTGTATCTGTATGTCTTCTTGCTTTCTATGATGCTTTCTTCATGCATGCAATATAGCATGTCGCGCCGACCGGGATCTATCAACACACACTTGCCGGCGCCAGCCAATAGCTCTTCTTTTTCCAACTTTTCTACATATTTGAAATCTTCTTCATCCACTGCTTTCGTTCTTCTACCAGCACCACTACCGCCTTTCTTCGTATCATCATTTTGTTTCAACACAGACACACCAATACCCTCAGTGAATAGCATGCCCCTAAGCTTCGTTGTTTTTCTTTCATTCTGTGGCTTCATTGCCTTTGCTGCGACATTGAGAACAGGAGCCCGTACTATTTCTTTGCCCAAATGGCTGGTAACAGGGTTTTTCAAAATTTGCGTGTTTAAGATAACCAGTAGTGGAGCTTTTAACTGTTATAATCTTTAAAGGTGGTTTCATGAAGAAAAAGAAAAAGATAAGTTGACAACTCTACATAGTCGTCAAATTATACTTAAATACGTACGGCATAGAATGCTAAATAGTACAAATGCCCAGCTGATTAATTACAAAAAAGATGATGAGTTGAGATAACTTGTAGATTTTCAAAGACAAAAGACAGGGATAAACAAGTATTTGTGAATTTAGATATTTGAAAGACAATGAAAAGGAAGGCTCTGCTTATACTTTTGGTGTCTACTTACTGCTTATATACCACTTTATATTCCTTATTAATTGGGCGTAGGCTCTACTTTTACCTTTTATGGAAATTATGATCTTCATTCTATAATAACAGTCTACAAGTTTTTGGCATGTGTCTACAAAAAATAGAATTGTCTATTTTTTTTTCATTCACTTGTCTCAAATTTTTTTTAGCGGACGCCTCATTTATTTTATAGTGTCTAGCTTATTTTTTTGAATCGTCTCATTTTAGCTTAAGAATGGGCAATATGAAAAGAAATAATACTTCAAATTTAGACGATGTTAGTTTTCTTCTACACGAATCAAAATTTAAATTCAGACGCTTTGCTTGCCTGTTTTGTACAAGATGAATAGGAAATTAACTTTAGACAAGTCAGCAGTGATATTAAAGGCTCAATTAGTATAAACACAATATTTTACTGACAAGATCCAATTGAGCACAAAAATAAAGTAAATAAATGTCATTCTGAATTAATTCAATCCGTTAGAAAGTTAATGATAGGGATCAAGGGTAAAAATGTAAAAAAGCATTAATCAATGGAAAATGTTGTTAAGTCTGGCAGATGAATATTGACAACAGAAGTATATATTTGCGCCCCCTTTTTCAACAGCACAATTCGCAATCTTTTTTCCTTAAACTAATATGTTTAAACAAGAAGAAGAAGAAGAAAAAAACGCAAGAAGAAAAAAAAATATAAGCATCCTCCTAAAGTAAACCAAAAGTAAGTGCTTCGCATAGCATGGAAAATAATCATTATTATTCACTGTTTATTATAGAAAGGGCTTGGTAGAGTTAAAGACGCGTAGAGCCGATGCCACTGGATTGCTTTACCAGCAGTTAAAGAGAAGACAGAAATATGGTGAACTGTTGCTTGCAACGATGGATAAATTTAGTACGTCCAAGGTAATAGATACAGTTACCATTTATGTCATACACTTACATTTTTTGTAAATATAGGTATGCCATTCATGTCGAGATATGGCTCTTATTACAGCTATGATCCACCTCCACAGTGTTCTCACTTGCAAAAGTTGCGGAATAATGTGGCAGCGTGATCTAAATGCTTACAAAAACATTTTTAAAATCTTCACATTATTACTGAATGCAGTCGCCCTTCAATTTTCTTGCGAAGCCAATAATGTAGAAGCCCTTCTTCTTTTTTTCATATTGCCATATCGAACATGGTCTCTCTTTCACAAAATATTTAGATATCTATAGATAAGATGTCCAGAGATCACTGTTGTTTAGAACTAACATCGTCTGAATTTGAAGTATGTGCACTGGAAGGATTAAAGTCACATGAGTAGCCGTTGTCCTATTGAACTATTATGTGCCTTTTACCTTTCCCACTGTCAAATGTTATCAATCCATAATGGATAGTGATTACTCCATAGTAAGCGTTTAAATAATGTAACATTCTTATTTACCTTACTCACTTTTTACTGCAGCATTCCTTTTCTTATTGATGAATACGAATATTTATCTTAATAACTGAATAATTGCGATTCTCCATATAAGTTTTATTCTTCAAGTGAATATTCCTTGCTGCATTACTATCTATTAAGAAAAGGTTGTATCAAATTTATTTCCGAAAATGATGGTAAAGAGCTTTTTTGACAAACAAACCAAAAGATACGTTGTGATGAATTTGGAAGGTTAATGTCGATGAGGTACTCATAGAAACATCATGTGACACACTATGAAGCATTCTTTGAACGCACAATAAAATTGATTGTTGAATGCAGTTCCACTTTGAGTTGCACATTTCTTCCAAAAAAAAAAGAGCAGCTCATAGTATCCAGGATTACTTTCACCTCTCTATGTAATTTACTGAAACTATCGGAAGAAGCTGACTATGTTATGTTGAAAGATCCTTTTGGTATTGTTGCTTTGAATGGTTCGACTATTGCGGACCATTTTTGTTGAGCTCTGCAATAAGGTTTCAAAGATGGATAGGGTTGTGTTGGATCGTTTTGTAACACCTGGCAAGCTTCAAGAAGACAACCGCAAGTATATTCTTGTAAACAACGAAATACTTGCCTTTAGTCCAAACTGAAAGCTAACGTTTAAGGGTGTGCTTAAAGTACGCAATAAGTCAAGAACTGTTATTGTTAGAACGCCATATGCAGCCATATGCAAGACAGAAATGGGACTAAGCCCAAGCAAAGTGTTTCATGCTTTTTTTTTTCCTTTCGAACGCCATTTGAGCTCATGCACGCCGATCATTCTCTTTTCTTGGACAAAAGGACAATAAACACAAGAAGCATTATTTTCATAAACTGAATGTCCTTGTCAGTCAGTGATAAACGAACACTCAGGAAATAAGAGAATGCAGAGTAAACAAAGAGTAATGCAAGCGGAAATAAACAAATAACTTTGTTTTATGAATATGAATAAAAACAAAGCAGCTTTGATTGTTCTTTTTCACAATGTTCAAATGCTATTGCAGTAGTATTTTCATGCATAAATATTAGAATTCATACACTCTTTCTAATGACAGAGCAGTGTTAAAGTTTGTATTTTCCAACGAATGATTATGGCTGGTTTTATCATTTAGGTTTACTGATCCCGAAATACTTGGCCACAAGTTACTATAAAAAGCTTTAAGCGGCAAATTCTACAAAGCTTGTAAAAGTCTCTTGACCGTTGCACTGCAGCTTTACCCAAAAATAATAAAACCTTTCAATCTAGCCTGAGGTGGCTCAAACCTTATCGCTTCTAAAGAAGGTAAAATACGGTCAAATGAAAGGCACACTGAAGAACAACACCTTTCTCTTTTACCTTACTTTTTACTTCTAAACTACTTTGACCATAAAAGGCTTGATATAATCCTGCAGGGTATAAAGTTAGGTTAGGATATCGTACAAGCATCCATGCAGATCAACCAGTGTGAAACAGCTTTACTATGTTTACTTGAGTATAGACGAAGAATATTGTCAAACGAAATAATATCAACCTTTAACATAAAGGAGCAAGAAGTGTATGATAACTCCAAGAATACGCATTACCATGGCAATGTGTAACCAACGGCGAATACGGGCCTAGCTCTATTATTGTGTCACAAAGCGACGAGTAAAATTTCTCTAGGACGCATGAATCTTTGAATTGACCGCATTGGCCATAAGCGCCTTTTTGTTCTTATGAGTTACACTAGACTACCCGTTGATTGTTTGTGTAGCATTAGGAAACGTAAATTGGTAACTTCATTGGCACCTAGATACTGTTTAAATATAGACAAGAACAAAGAAAAGAGTTGATGTGCAATAGAATAATAAAGAAAAGTGGAGTTGTAATTAGTTTACTGCTTTCTTATAAATATATTCTATTGACGTCATATGTACCCAAGGTAACTATTGACAGCCCAATATTAGGCAGAAGGTATTACGTAAATCTGACACCATACAAGTATGGATTGGGTCCTTGAGTGTTGGATAAAATACACTATAGCTTTTTATCCTTTCCCCCTCTTCACTTACTCACTAAATTAAATGTGACTTTGGGTCGTACTTAATTTTAATGCCCGACTTCTCTCATATTCTTTCTTGTTCGAGCTTAAATTGGGTGTGTTTGTATATGTGCGCATATGTGTGTGTGTATGTGTACACGGTTCGGATGAAATGCGTTTTATAAACTAATTTTTTTTTATTTTTTCTCTTTCTTTCTTTTTTTATATACTTATCGCACCACTTGAAAATATAATAATAATAGCAATATGAAATCGATGTGAGTCTTCATTTCCCCTTTCTCTTTATTCATTCTTTCTTTTTCTCTTTCTCTTTTTTATATCAATTAAAAATTATATCAAATATTTACAAGAAGGAGAAGAAAGAGAATAAAGAGAAAGGAATATTTGTTCAACGATACACAATTTTGACACCCTTTTTTTTTTTCTTTTTCATATAGCAAAAAGCATCTAGATTTAAAGAAAGTAACGAAAAGTAACAATAATGCAAGATCAGAAATTTTTACCATTTCTTTACACAAAAAGAAATCAATTGAAAAAAAAAGAATTCAGCTCGTCAATGACACCCAATCTATTGCTAAGCAGCTCGTTCACTCTTTATCAACTGCAGCTAAACGTCTAGATGTTCATTCAAGACAAGATACATCTATTGTGTCCAATCCTGATTGGCTAATTAACAAGAAGCCTCGACTGCAAAATCTTGAATTGCTTAAACAATACTTGACTTTTATTTCACATGAAGCAAAAACACAAGCTGATAAAGAAAATCAATCTATTCAAATCGCCTTAGACGAACCTGTGGATAATCCCACAGACCCCGCTCATCATGCTGCTCGTTTGGGTGCCTCTGCCATTGAAAAGATGGTTCACAATGACATGTTGAATAAACAATTGAATGACAATAATAATAGTACAGGTATTAAAAGAACAAACGGGGTGACTCCTTTCATTGCTAAACTAACCGCTTCACAGATGCTCTTCCAAATTTGGTAAACCGTCCTATTGACCGTCGTCGTCCTGGTAGACCACCTAAGCCCAAAGTCTTTTTTGATGAACAAATTATTCCTACGACATCAAGACGTAAGCAGAACCGCCAAAAGAAAGAAGACATCATTCAGTGTATCTGTGATACGCCTACTGATGAATTTGGTGCTATGGTTCAATGTGATGACTGTCTGTCCTGGCTACATGTTGACTGCTTAGATTTAACTAAACAAGACCTTGAGCAGTCCTATCGCTGCCCTCCTTGCTGTGTATCACTTGGAAGCAACAATCAATTACCAAAGTCAATGGCCTGGCGTTATGAAGCTCAGATGAAGAGTCAGCGTTTAGCAGCTATTAATGAGATATCAGACGATGATGATGATGATGACATGGATGATGATACGGATGCCATGGAATGTGACGTTGTTGAGCAACCCCTTCACGTGGACAACCTTAAATTGCCTGAACCTATCCGTATTGATACCAACTATTGTAAAGATATTCGCTCAAGATCTACCACGCCTGAGGACTGGCCTGATGTTTCATCTGAATCGCATTACAGTATCAGCAGCGCCAATACAAGTGAAGTCAGTACACCCAGTGAACACACACTTTGTGATCCATTTGAATATCAGCAAATAATAAGTCAAGGCAACCTAATTATTGATATTGAAAATTTTGAACTTTTATCACGGCTGGCTTATCTTCAAAAGCTTAAAGATGATTTATTCTCTCCTAATGCAACAGATGTATTCTTGTGTGAAGACAAGTAAGTCTTTATTTAGAACCTTTTCTTCTTCTTTTACTAACAAAACAATAGTAATAGTAAACACTTTATATCTCAACCAGATATCTCTAGTCAATTCACTACTCATCACGAATCATTACCTTCTACTATCTGTTCTCAAGAACTTTCGGAATTCTCTTTTGATAATGGTCCCTTTTGGCAACCTTTAAATTAAAAAATAATAGCATATTTGTAAATACCTCGCAACATTCACCCTTACTCCTCCCCCCTTTTTTTTTATCAAAGAAAGCAACACTCACACAAGAAACGCCCCTGAAATCCCTACAAAAAAAGTTTGTATTATATCCTTGCTCGCTCTTTATGTTCATATTTCGCATTTTATTCCTTATAAAAAAATCTTTTTACATAATAAAAAACATGGATAAAATAATGCCCCCTCTTAAAGATGCAGGATCTATCCCTTTGGATATACTGGAATGAGAGTTTAAGTTTGCTGCATGCACACCCTAAACAAATACAGTCAGTACGGTAGTTTACTAAAATATTATTCATATAAAGTTGGCAGGGATAAAGTACAACTTTGAGATAAGTGACTTATGAAAACCCTCAATTTCGAATACAATGTTATCTCGCATTAATCAAGTAACTACGCCACTTTTAGTGAGGAGACATCAACATCGCTGCATTCATAGCCTTTATTTTTAAGCTCCTACCATATTTCTTTGAAAAGTGATTATTGCCATTGTTTGATAAATCAACAACTGAGTTCAAACTGAGACTGACAGTTGTTTGAGCATTGTTCAAGGTACTGTATGAGTTGGACTACAGTTTCTTTAATAATTCAAACTCGCAATTCAAAATATCCTCACGAGTGCCTTCGACTTGAGTGAGGATTCGAAAATCCACACGGCCACTAATTATTCTTGCATCCTTTTCTAATGATCTTCTCTTCGCAGCCATTGATGCTTTGACGACAGAATCATCCCCTTTTGAATGTCAGTTTCACGCATAATATGAGAAGATCAACAAAATAATAGCTTACCGCTTCAAATTTAAACGATCACCATTGAAAATCTATGACAAAATTAGACACCATACCTTCCCTACAAAATTCTGATCTGTAACAGTCTTAAACTTTTGAGCGTGTAGAACGCTGTTCTTTTGTTGAGAAGTCACAAACTACCATCATTAAATAAGCTACTTAACACAAACCTCGAAATAATATTCACCGCTTGTGAACGCGAATTCTGCTTGATACTTAAGACATAAAATCATACAAAAACAAATAAAGTTATTTTTTCACTATGACAACAAAGCCAGCCATATACCTCTTAGACAGTAGTGTGAATCTATATAGAATTAGTTGAAGTTGTGATTTTTTATAATCATTACTTAATATTACTACTCTTGTTAATTCTTTTTTTTTTTTTTTTTTTTTTTGATCGGTCATTGCCGTTTTGGAAGGCAGTTCTGTGTATTTATTGTTTCTACACACACACACACACAATCAGATGATATTCTTATTTGGTTACCAATTCTATTTATGTGCTAAATATTTATTGTACAAAGAAAAAACAAATGTATTAGATATATACTATGATAGATCTTTATATGACAGGTCTATACATGGTTATTACTACTCTTGAATAAATGCAAAGAGAAAAAAAAAAATCTAGTCAAAAATAATTTTCGTAGGCTTGGCTGGTGCTCCTGTTGTTTCTTTAAAGAAGGCACCATAAGCACTGTGTGTCTTCTTCTTAACGGTTGTACCAAACTTGAGCAATTCTTCAGGAACGTCCATGTTGGCTTGTTTCAATACATTAATCAGTTCACCAGAATGAGCTTTATCTTCAGGCGTAAAAAAGGTATAGGCTGTACCCTTCTTTCCACCACGGCCAGTACGACCGATACGGTGAATGTAAGCTTCAATAGTCAAAGGGAACGTCAAGTTGACGACGTACTCAACATCAGGAATATCTAAACCACGAGCAGCAACATCGGTAGCAATCATCAAGGGGTAAGATCCATCCTTAAACGAGTTCAGAGCCTGTGTACGCTGAACTTGGTTCTTGTCTCCATGGATACCAATGACCTTGTATCCATGGTATTCGAGTGATTTTTCAACACGCATGGCTTCCTTTTTGTACAAGGCAAAAATCAATACTCTGTTCTTTCGTGATTTGTGAATCTTTTTGAGCAAATCCAAAAGGTGGCGTTCCTTGTCTCTTGGGTTCTGAATCACTTGAACGATTTGTTGGACATTTTGTGAGGCAGCAAGATCAGTAGAACCGATCGTCACACGCATTGGATTGTTCAAAAAGTCGCTGGCAAGCTTGCGGATACTTTCTGGCCATGTAGCAGAGAACATGAGTGTTTGACGGCTCTTGGGTGAATGGCTCATGATGGATCGAATGTCATTTTCGAAACCGTCGTCGAGCATACGGTCAGCTTCGTCAAGGACCATAAATGATACTTCAGACAAGTCACATACACCTTCATTCATCAAGTCAATCAAACGTCCAGGTGTAGCAACAACAATGTCCACACCACGTTGGAAGGCTTGACGCTGAGGATATTTGTCAACACCACCATAAACACAGATACAGGTGACACCAACGGCCTTACCAGCAGCTTCGGCTTGCTCGGCACTCTGCATGGCCAATTCACGGGTAGGAGAAACGACAAGCATGGATGGCTTGCCTGTCTTCTTTCCTCTCTTCAATTTAGATGCAATATGAACCAACCCAGGAATGGTAAAGGCAAGAGTCTTTCCGGAGCCTGTTTCTGCAATACCGACAATATCTCTGCCAGAGAGGGTAATAGGCCAAGTAGCAGCTTGAATGGGTGTAGGATGGGCAAAGTTCTTGACCACTTGCATCATGTTATCAGGCAAATTGGCATATTTGAATTCCATAATAGGACGAAGATTTAGGTCTCCTTGGATATCAATGGTATGTTTCTTCAAGTATTCGTCAATTGTGCTCTGAGGAAGTGCTGACAATTCTTCGTTTTGTTTGTATTTGTATGAAGCAAGAATCTCTACATTCTTTTCAGTTTCATTGGCTTTTTTGACAGCTGTTTCGTTCTTTGGCTCCTCTTGCTTTACTTTCTTTTCCTTCTTTTCCTTCTTTTCCTTTTTCTCCTTCTTATCCTTCTTATCCTTTTTGCTCTTCTTCTTGTCCTTCAAGACCTCATCTTGTTCTCTCTTTCTTTTCTCAGCCTAATCAAGTGAACTGTATGAGTAATCTATCCTCTTTTTCTTTCTTATTTGTTCATTTACCTTTTCGATTATTGAAGGGGACATTTCTAGTTTAAAAAAGCAGTTTTTTTTTTTTTTTTTTTTTTTTTTGTAGGTTTAAAAGTCAAATAGAAAGGCACCGTGACTGCGTCACCTTCGCCACACAACCTTTCTGAGATTCAATCAGTCTCGTCTTCTACTTTTGCAATAAAAAATGCCAATAGATGCAGAAAAGAAACATCAACTAGAAGACATTTTGTCAGACAATGTCTCCATCATGGACACAGAAGATGCTGAACAAGACTCTGGTAGCTTTATCATAGAAGAAGAGGCAAAAGAAGGGTTTTGTGTGGAATGTAAAGACCAAGAGGTTGTTATAACTCTCAAAAAAGGGCATATATTCTAACTGTACAAACATACAGGCAGTTGTTCTTTGTACAAGCTGTAATGAAGCCTTTTGTGAAGTCTGTTATGGTAAATAAAAAGATCGCCCTTCTCTATTGCATTTGCATATTTTAACTTTTTTTTATAAAAGGTATGATTCATAGAACAGGAAAGAGAGCTACGCATAAAGCAAGAAAATACGCTACAAAAATGGAAACAAAAGAGGAAGAAAGCAAAGAGGAAAGAGAAAAATACACCGAAGAAAATGTAATAAAAAAGAGAAAGGGTACAATATGTATACTAAAATGGGATTAGGTTGACGTGAAGCCTCAGTCGTTGTCAACGGATATCAATATTGGAGAAATAATGGAGAATAGAGCAAAGTACATACCATTACGTTTACAAATGGAGGAGAGAAAGTATCTGCGTCTGTAAGTATATAGAAAAAGAAGCGCTTGACACTGTAATGATATATATACATGTGTAGGTTAGAGGCAGCTCTGAACGTAACAGAGTACACAGGTAATATTTAACTTTATAATAAACGACAAGGTCTCGACTAATGTCTTTTGGCTGGGTGTATAGACAAGATTGATGATGCTTCAAACATGGGAAAAGCGAAAAGAATAGTGAATCAAATCAAAGAATTATGCGCCATTTTGACAGGCATCGTTCTTGCTTGTGATTATAAGCGTGGTCAAGAGTTATTTGCGGATAGAAGCTTTGAAGAGAATGAAGAATTCTTTCAAACCATATTTGAGATTGGCCGTCGTCACAAGATCATGAACCCTGAAAAGATGAGATCTGCCTATGGCAAACTCATGTATCTATTGTCTGTAAGTGTAGTATTCTTGCTAAACATTATGTAATACTCACTTGATGCGCTATATAGGACTCGATGATCCCTGAAGTAAGAGAAATGCTAGGCTTTGATTGCGTTGTGCCAATTAAAACCGTTTATAACTTCTTGAAAGAAAGACATGGGTTGAAGGTGCTGCATGAGGATATCGTACTTTTGGCTACAAGAGAAATTATTCCTGAGGGTAAAACACGACCACAAATTCAAGCAGAGATCAGACGTAAAGAAAAGAGTATCGAAATCCTAAGTAGAAAGTATCAATCAAAATACCTCTCTGCCGATGAAATCAGACACTGTTTGTACAGTATTGGCGATAATAACGCCTATTTAAGAGCTAATCGGTAACTATTATTTTGCAACCTTGTTGGCACTTGTTTTGATATTGATTGATAATAGTGATCCTTGTGAAAAAATGATTCAATATCTCGAAAAGCTTTTTGATCCCAAAAATGATAGTAGCAACGAGTTTTCATTATCCATTGCTTCAGGAAACCAAGGCCATCGTCTGAGTCATGATCACGAAACACAGTACATCTATGTGAATCAAACATTGAAACTTTGGCGCGAAATTCTCAATGACATGTTCAAGCTTTGGACTCTGGCGGATCAAGATATACTGTCACCCTCCAACCCTTACCGTCTCTCTCAGACAGGTCAAGGTCTTCACAGGGTTCAGGCATGTCCTGCTATCTCAAGAGAAATGCATCGTATCCTTTTCAAGGCGCAAAAAAAGGCTGGTATTTGGATTGGCAGTAGCGTTATTCACTTGGGCGATAAAAATGTGCCAAATGCGCTCATGTTTATTGAC
>NW_019671920.1:1201011-1248624 GCF_002708625.1 Rhizopus microsporus ATCC 52813 | reverse complement strand
AAAAAAAAAAAAAAAAGAGAGAGAGAAAGAGTGGCACCTGCTCAAGCAAAAAATTTACTGCGGCTTTGATATCAAGTGAAGTGATCGATAGACTTAAAGTAGCAAGAATTCCCATGTTTGGTTTTGGTGTTTATCTAGTGTAACGCTTTAAGAGAGGGCTCAAAAGGTTTATATTCTTAATTCTCAACCGATTCCTTTCTTTTTCTTCCCTTTTCCTTTAAAGAAGATTTCATAAAATGGAAGAAGTGGTAACAATAAACTTGTTGGTTGTATATTCTTTTTTTTTTAAAAAAAAAGTGATTGCTTTTTCTTCAGGATCAAGGCTCGACCCTCTTGGGAAGTGCTGCATGGTAAAGATATAACAATAAGAATGCGCGCTGTTATTAACTATTTGATCATAGTCTTGCCGTTGTCTACTTAATTTATGAAAGATATCACAACCGTAATAAATATGCAGTCCACTCTGAGGACAGGTCTCTTGTTGTGACACTTAAGGAAAGAAAGTTTGCAACAATAGCCTTGACTGGAACATTATGTATTGGATGGCTATACGAGATAGCTCAATATGTGATGAGTGGGAAACGTGAGTTGTATGCCATTTTGAAACTGGCTGCATATTCTGTTAGTTGGGTAATGTATACAAATGTTTATCCAACCTGTTTAACTCACCTGCCTTTTTTGGGGATAAAAAGTTTATCTCCTTCATATTGGCCTTAGCCTCTCCATCATTAAATCACTACAAGGATCGTCACTATAACTACGTTTTCATTTTCATATTCAGCATCGCAACCCTAGAATCTATCTTTCGCTTGTTGACGATTCCTACTATACGTAACTGGGACGGTGTGGTCGCCGTTGTATCCTTTACTTTGACACTGATCGCACTCACGACTCCTCAACCTTTACACCCAAGAAACCTTATACATGAAAGCTATGAGAAACTTGAAACAAAGAATGGAGAAGTGTACTATAACGTAGGAAGCCTTTCACAAGAGAATGTTGACTGAATACTAAAGTCTAGTTTAACATTAGAACTTACGTTTGAGCCCTGAAGCAACAGCCAGTGCTTTATCTTGGTGGGCATTTCAATGGGTAATATAAAGTAAAATGAACAAAAAAAGGAACCATGCCTTATGAACTATCTACAGGTAAATTCTTTGGTTGTCTTTGGATTCCACAATACGATATCATACGACAATCTCTATGCACTCACATTTCAACATCGAGCAAGGGACGCTTACGAGGACTTTAAGAATTCATTAAATTTCTATGCTCGTTCAAAAGTACTGCGAAGAATTTACGCGACAAACAAACAGGAGATCTGGTTGCAATTCATTTTCTCATCGCTTGCAGCATTAGTTAATTTTGCTAGCCCTGTCTTCCAGCAATTATTCTTGGGGTATTTTGAAGATCCTGCAGGAAGACCCATCAAGATTGCGTACATGTACGTTTTTGGTCTTTTTATGGTTGGTATGACGAGACTTATTTGCAATAACATTCAACTCTATGCGGGTCGACGTTGGAACGTACGATGCTTTGTTCAACTCGATGCTGAGCTTTTTGCTAAAACATTACACAGAAAGGACGCATCAGGCAGGATAGATGAAGATTCAAAGGAAGAAAAGGGAAAGGATGGTGATAAGAAAGATGATAAGAAAGAAGATAAGAAGGAGAAAGAAAAGGAAAATGACTTTAGCAGTGTTGGAAAGATTACAAATCTTATGAGCGTTGATGCGGAAATGCTAGCAAATATTACTCAAATGATATTCGTAAGTGATGTCCTGATATTAGTATTGTACTCATAGCCTATATAGTTGATGTATAACGCGCCCCTTGAAATCGCGGTTGGTATTTTTTATCTCTACAAGCTCCTTGGAACCGCTGCCTTAGTTGGTCTCGTCATCATGGTCCTGTCCTTCCCCTTATCCGCTTATGTCTCCAGCAAATACGGCAAACGATACACTGCCTTACAAAATGCCAAAGACAAACGTAATAGCTTGTTGAACGAACTACTCCAAGGCATTCGTATGGTGAAATACTTTGCTTGGGAGTTTCAGTGGAAGGAGAAAGTGAAAGAAGCGCGTCGTACCGAAATCAAGATGTTGCTCAACCTGGTAGCCTTTGAAATTGTCACAACCGTGCTTTACCTCTCTGTTCCTATCGTTGTGACTGTTGTCTCATTTATTTGGTATACTAAGGTTGCCGGTAACGAACTTACAGCCAGTGTTGCTTTTGTAAGTATCTCTCTCTTTGAGATGCTCCGTGCTCCGTTGAATATGCTCCCCGAAGCGATCATATTCTTGGCTGAGGCTAAAGTCAGTTTAATTCGTATATGCAAGTACTTGGATGAACCAGATATCGATGACAACCTCAACAATCAACCCGTAGAGGTTCCTGAAGGGGTTTCTCCCGAGACTGTCTTGGCCCGTTTGGGCTTTGAAGAATCTGTCTTCCAATGGCATTACGAAAATGAAAACACAGACAAGGAACCTACTTCGATTTCAACAAGTTCCAGCTCAACAACATTGAATCCCAGCAAATCAGAAACTCCTGTTTATCGATTATGCGTGCCTCGATTCAACTTTCCTACTGGCAAGTTGAGTATAGTAATTGGTGCTACAGGTAGTGGAAAGAGTAGTTTCCTTCACGCTCTTTTGGGAGAAATGGACATTGTGTCAGGCAGAGTATACTTGCCTTCTAAAGTTAAACTTCAGACTGAAAACTATTCCAAGATTGACCCTGAATATCCCAGCTTATATCTTGATAAAGTTGCCTATGTGGCCCAACAGCCTTTTCTGCAGCACGCTTCTATCCGTGACAACATTTTGTTTGGATTACCTTATGATGAAGCTAGGTATAAAAAGACTTTATATCAGTGTGCCTTGATCAAAGACTTGGGCATCTTGCCTGATGGTGATCGAACTGAAATTGGTGAGAAGGGTATTTCTCTCTCTGGTGGCCAAAAGCAAAGGTAATTGTAAAATGACAAGCATGATAAAGTGGGAAACTAATATAGTATATAGAGTATCATTAGCGAGAGCTGTTTATTCATATGCCAAAACTGTACTCTTGGATGATTGTCTTAGTGCGGTTGATGCGCATACCTCTAAGCACATCTTTAAGGAATGTATTATGGGTGATCTTCTTCATGGGCGTACTGTTGTTTTGGTAACTCATCACGTAAGACTGTGTCTACCTGCAGCAAAATTCTTGGTCAAGATCGATCATGGCAATGTCTTAGGTTGTGAAAGTATTGAGAGCTTGAAAGAAAGTGGTCAGCTCACCCAATTGATTGGAGAAGAGCTTGAAACGGAAATAGATGGAAGTACTGTTGAGGATGTGGTAGATGAAGATAAGCAAGATGACACAAACATCGATCTGGATAACACAGCTGAAGCTGCCAAGCTAATCAAGGAAGAAGCTACAGAGAAAGGACAAGTCAAGTTCAAAGTTTACGCAACTTACCTTGCTGCTTGTGGTGGCTGGTTCTTCTGGGCCGCTGTTGCGTTTGGATATGCTGCTTCACGTTGTTTGACCTTTGCTGAAAATTGGTGGTTAAAGGTATGGGCTGCTGCCTACAGTCCTAGCCCAGTAAACGCTACTGTTCAAGCATATGTCCAAGAGGGTGCGCCTTTTGTAGCTTTGGCCACAAAAGCACCTGCAGTTCCAGAGATCTTTAACACATTAACAAGCGTTGTTCAAAATCAGAATGTATTTAAAACATGGGTTTTCGAAGAAAAAAACCCTGTAAACGTAGATTACTACATTGGAGTATATATAGCCATTAGTGTTAGTTGTATTCTTTTTGAAGCTATCAGAAGTGCAATGCTCTATTGGGGTTCGATCCGTGGTGCTCGTGCCTTGTTTGATTCTTTGGTCGACCGTATTGTCCGTGCCCCTATGCGATTCTTTGATACAACTCCTGTGGGTCGTATTCTAAACAGATTTGGTAAAGACATTTCCGTAATCGATCTTCACCTTGCTCGTTCTGCCAGCTTCTTGATTGAATGTGTCACTGCCATCATTGCTGCTACTGTTGTCATGTCTGCGATTACACCAGAGTTTATTATTACTGCCATCCTTATTGGTAAGCTATTGTCATCCTTTTATATATATATATATATATATATGCATATCATGCTAACAAGGTCACAACTAGGTGCTTTATATGTTCTCATTGGCTTATTCTATCTTCGCGCTTCTCGTGAACTCAAGCGTTTGAACTCTGTCAGTCGTTCCCCTATTTATTCTCAGTTTACTGAGTCTCTGATCGGTGTTACTACCATTCGTGCCTATGGTGTCGAAGAACAGTTTATGATTTCAGTCTTTAACAAGCTTGACACCTATACAACGTCATACTATTTCCTTTGGATGGCTAACCGCTGGCTTTATGCACGTATCGAATTTGTTGGTGCATTTGTTACCCTCTCTGCTGGTGTATTCTTGCTTATAAACATCAACAGAATCGACGCAGGTGTGGCTGGTATTTCATTGTTCTATGCCCGTAGTTTCTTAGAATATGTTTATTGGTTCATCCGTCAGTATACCCAAGTTGAAATGAACCTCAACTCAGTTGAGCGTGTTCAAGAATACCTTGAAATTGATCAAGAAGCACCCGCTGTAATCGAAGGCCATCGTCCTCCCGCTGCATGGCCTACAACCGGTGCTATCGAAGTAAAAGACCTTGTTGTCCGTTACGCCCCTGAGCTTGACCCTGTCTTACACGGCATCTCCTTTTCTACAAAAGCTCATGAAAAGATTGGTATCGTCGGTCGTACTGGTTCCGGCAAAAGTACGATGGGCCTCAGTTTCTTCCGTTTCTTGGAAGCCAGTGAAGGATCCATTAGCATTGATGGAATTGATATCGCAAAGATTGGCCTCGAAGATCTTCGTTCAAAAATTACCATTATTCCTCAAGACGCTGTCTTATTTAATGGCACTATTCGTTCTAACCTTGATCCATTTGATGAGCACACTGATGAAGCTGTCTGGGAGGCTCTGGAGCGTGCGCATCTCGCTAACCCAGCCGATCGAGCTAAGCATTTGGCTGGTCCTGGATCTTCTTCCAGCTCTGTAGACACTGAAGAAAACCGTGCTCCTTCTTCTATCGTCAGTTTATCCCAAAAGGTGAGTGAAGGAGGTAGTAACTTCTCCCAAGGTCAGCGACAATTATTATGTCTTTCTCGTGCTCTGCTTAGAAACAGCAAGATTATCATTATGGATGAAGCAACGGCCAGCGTTGACTTTGAGACTGATACAAAGATTCAGGCCACCATTCGTGAAGAGTTTACAAACTCTACTTTGCTGTGTATTGCACATAGACTTCGTACGATTATCGATTATGATCGTGTCTTGGTACTCGACCAAGGAAAAATCATTGAATATGATACACCTTATAATCTATTATGTGGTAACTCTGGAACTGGTGTCTTCAAATCTATGTGTGAGCAATCTGGTGAATATGATATCCTTCTCACCATGTCTAAAGAATCTCAAGCTCATCAAATTGAAGAACAGCGATCTGATAATCATTCCAAGATTTATTAAATAAATAAAAACCTTGTTAATCACAAACTACCTTTTTTGGATCATCTGTCAACGAAATTATTGAGTTACGCCAACCTATAAAAATCTCAGATTATCCTAAACAAGTGATCTTTGTTTGCTACGTGTGTGTGTATGACTTTTCATACAGATGCTTTGTACAAGTAATAAGCAATGCTTTTGAAATACACATTGCAATATGTAATAAAGTTAACTATCGATTATCATTATTGATAAGCACTATAAAAATAGTTGGCTGAGAATTTTGTCATTTTCACAATAAAATGCCCTGAGCCACACGATAGTCACTAAATTAAGCTACAGGTTTCTTTTTATAGCAAAGTTGACTTTCTTTAGCCTCTTCTCTCTCTTTTTTTTCCTTTTCTTGGTTCAAAGAAATATAAATATATACAAATATGGGTTATCACAAAGTATCTGAACCAGAAGATATAACAAACCAATACACACACAGTGGGGAGGAAGCAGTCCCTTTAACAAGTTCGACAAAACTGACAACAGAAAAACAACAGACCATTACGGATGAGGTTCCACCTCACTTGGAGCCTTACTTACAAACACAGCCCACCTTTGGGCTCACCGATGACCAAGTTATCGAAAGACGAAACCGGTTTGGGAGAAATGAGCTAACAGAAAAGAAAAGAAATAAACTGTTGCATTTTTTATCGTTTTGTAAGCATAAAGATAACAGTCCAGAAAAGGAAATCCTAACCTTTCTGCTTAGTTACAGGAGCCATTTCATATCTAATGGAAATATCTCTTATATTGACAGCCTTAACAAAGGATTGGCTTGATTTTGGCATCATTTTGGGCATGTTGATCATCAATGCAATCATTGGATACGTAGAAGAAAGCCGAGCCGAGTCAGCGATTGCATCCTTAAAAGACAGTCTGGCACTGCACTGTCGATGTTGGCGTAACGGTCAGTTGACAGAGATAGCTTCGCGAGATATAGTTGTTGGAGATATTATCGTCTTGAGACTTGGAGACATTGTACCTGCCGATGCAAAATTGTTAGGCATTGGTGCCTCAGGGGAAGCAATTGAGACAGACATTCAAGTAGACCAGAGTTCGCTCACAGGTGAATCACTGCCAGCCAAAAAGAAGCCAGGTAGCTTGATCTACTCATCCTGCGTGGTGAAACAAGGCCAACAGCAGGCCATAGTTGTTCGTACTGGTCCAGACACATTTATCGGAAGAACTGCCAGCTTGATCACAGTGACTACGGATTCTGGCAGATTTCAAAAGGTTATAAACTATATCGGCAACTTTTTAATCATCATCTCCATTGTCTTGGTCCTGATCTTGTTTGTGTATGACTTGATTGAGCAGAGAAACACGACAGGCACAATCTCTGGTGATCAAGTATTGGCTATTCTTAATGAAATGGTGGTACTTACCATCGCTGCGTAAGTCAAATGAACAATAAAAGAATAACTGTATTCATTTTTATATATAGTATTCCCGTTGGTTTACCCACTGTCATGTCAGTGACCATGGCGATTGGAGCAAAGCAGTTAGCAAAGCGCCAAGTTATCGTCAAACGATTAACAGCCGTTGAAGAGTTTGCTTCAGTTTCTATTCTTTGCAGTGATAAAACAGGCACCTTGACAAAGAATGAGTTAACCTTTGACGAGCCTTATCTTGCTGGATCTTATTCTAAAGATGATATTCTGCTCTACTCTTATTTAGCTTCCGAAGTAGCTACTGATGACCCTATCGAATTCGCAGTTAGAACCGCTGCTGAAACCCATCATCCTCAAGTGATGAATGATGGCAGTCACACAGTTCAGGGATACAAGGTCACCTCCTTCAAACCCTTTAATCCAGTTGATAAAACTGCTCAAGCAACTGTTCAAGATACCGCAACACTTGCCACCTTCCGTGTTGCCAAGGGCGCTCCTCCTGCAATTTTCGAGATGGTCGGAGGAAATAAGGAAGCAGAGGAAATGGTCAATTCTTTTGCCAGCCGTGGTTTAAGATCTTTAGGTGTTGCTCGTACTGTCAATGGCATGGAAGACTGGGAATTGATTGGCTTGCTTAGTTTTATTGATCCTCCAAGAAATGACTCTGCAGAAACATTAGCTGAATGTCAAAGATATGGTATCTCTGTCAAGATGATCACAGGTGATCAAAGAGTGATTGCTAAAGAAGTAGCAGGAAGGTTGGGAATGGGCCAGAATATTATGGATGCAGATGAATTAGTAGACCCCAGTAAATCAGAGCAGGAAGTCTCGGATATGTGCTTGTATTCTGATGGTTTTGCCAGAGTCATTCCAGGTAAAGAAGAATAAAAAGAAAAGAAAAGAAAACTTAGGCCTTATTTGTAGAGCATAAATACAAAGTGGTTGAATTACTTCAAGAACGTGGATACTTTGTAGCAATGACAGGGGATGGTGTTAATGATGCACCTGCACTCAAGAAGGCCAATGTTGGTATAGCTGTCGCAGGTGCTACAGATGCTGCTCGGTCTGCCTCAGACATTGTGCTGCTAGAGCCAGGTTTATCAGCAATTATTGATGGTATCAAAACATCAAGAGTCATCTTTCAGCGTCTTCAGTCATATGCTCTGTATAGAATAACGTCTACCATACACTTTTTACTTTTTTTCTTTGTTATTACGCTTGCAGAAGATTGGAAAATGCCACCTGTATTCTTGATTTTGATCTCTTTACTGAATGATGCAGCAACACTTATTATGGCTGTAGATAACGTCAGTATCTCACATTCGCCCAACATGTGGAGACTAAGGCTTTTGATTGTGCTTTCATGTGTTCTTGCGGTTGCACTATCTTTATTTTCATTTGCACACTTTTATATATTCCGTGACGTTTTACATGTGGCACCTGAGGAGCTCTCCACCATCATGTACTTGCACATATCTTCTGGTAAGTTGAGTGTATATATATATATATATGTTTGACATGTGCTTTATTGATCCACTTTTTATTATAGCACCTCATTTTGTGATCTTTTCCACACGTACAAACACATTCTGGTGGAAAAGTATGCCCTCACTTGTCTTTAGTGTCATCGTATTGGGAACTCAGGTTATTGCTCTCTTCTTGTCTGTCTATGGTGTTGGTCAAAGCCAGAACATTTCAGGAATAGGATGGCCACGCGGTTTGATTATTATTGCCATCTCTTTGGCTATTTTCCTTATTATTGACTTGATCAAAGTTCTGACTATATTTATTTGGGAAAAGATCGAAAAGAATCCTTCAACAACATCAACATTTGCTTCCTCCAAGAAAAAGCCAACAACCAAGGCTGCTGCATTCGTTCAACGATCGAGATTTGGTTATGATAGAGCGATGAGACGTGAATCTGATAGTTCTATTAAATCATATTAAGCGTCCAACCTTGTAAAAACATGTAATAAAGAGACTATATACATATATACACACACATTCTATAATGTTTATTGTACAGAGGCATTTAATGGGTAGTACACATGTTATGTATGAGTGCTATATTATCAATTGATGATGTATTCTATTGATTTCTAGCATTACAAGGGGTAACAAGAAATAATCTAGTATAATGCCCAGTTTTGGGGGGAAAATAGATGTAGTAAAGAAAAGCATATGCGTGTCTATGAGACCGCTTTTTGGGTAAAGTAGAAAAAGTAATTGATACATTTCATCCCATAAAACAGTTGTCTCTTTGAGAAATAATCGTGGCTAAAAAGAAATGTGATCCATGTGATATCAATAAACCATCCAGGACAAAAAAAAAAAAGAAAAAGAAAAATAGTTTATAACATAGCAACGGACAGTCTATGATTTTACCCCATAAATAGGGGCAGCAAAGAAAGAAAGAAAGAAAAGAGTTTATATATATCCTACTACTTCTTTTTTTTCACTATTAAGCTTTAATTGATCACACGTACTCTGATAATTTCGTAATTCTTATTGGACAATAATTATTCGTTTTACTGTTTCTAAAAGCTTTTTTTATAATTCAACTCTTTTTTTCTTTCCTTTCTTTGAACCTTGTTTAAGCCCTATTTTTTTATTTTTTTATTTATTACTTCAATGGTAGATTTTCCTGCTTCACTAGTAATGGAAGACAGCTTTCAGACATGCGACTCACCTTCAGGCTCTTCTACATCAGAACCACATGACGAGACTCATAATACCACACAACCATTATCATTTATGGACCAATCCTTTTTTCATAAATTAAGTCAACTGACATCAGACAATCCTTTATTCTTTATGCAACCACAAAGTAATAACAGCACTATTTCACCTGCTACGACAACGATATCCACATCCCCAAATACTGTCTTTAATTCTGCTTTCGTTGACCCACTTTCACCAAATAATAATAATAATAATAACAAAAATGAACCAGCATCATCATCATCCAATTTTTGGCCAGATTTCAATCATGTAAACTATTCAAAAACGACATCTCATCATATAATAACAACTATCATATAGGCGATTCCTGATCTTGCAAAGAATTATACAAATCATATTGCAGGATATTCTTTTAATTCAAGGTACATTTATATATAATATAAATGATAAACAAGAGGAATAACTTTCTTTAAAACAAGATCGCCTCAGATGGATACTCATCAAAATAAACCATTGCCTGGGTAAGAAAATAATATATGAAAGAAATACACAAAAAGCTTATTATTATTATTATTATAGAATGCAAATCAGAGTATTGGGTGTGCCGCAGACGGGTGCCAAGTCTCGTGTGGAGACACAAATAAAGTTATGTATTCAATTAGTTACTGATGATGGAGACAAAGCTCAACAATGGTCTCATCTAAAGTTACCCGAACATATGGTCGCTAAAGAAAAACTAAAACGACAAATCCTATTATCCACTGCGCCCAACGGTTCAAAGATTGCAAATATTGCTGGCTTAGATAATTCAACGGTTCATCCTGAAAAAATGCTTTATCTGTCAGCAAGAGTTATTTGTGCCAGTGATCCATCTCGAAAAGTAGTTACTTGTCTTGGTTGCATTCAAAGAGAGGTACACACTTGCTAACATTATTATTGTTATTTTAATTCATAAATATATATAGCGTAAACGTTCCCAAAGAAGAAAAGAAAACAAAAAGGTTGATTCAGAGGAACAACAAAAGTTGGATGACGAGAAATCTATAGCAAATGAGGAACAAAAGATCTTGTTGTTCAATTGCTCAGAAGTAGTAGACTTTAGTTCAGGTGACACCATACTTCCAACTAGAATCACTTGTTACTGTCGACATCACAATGAACGAGTTGGATTCTGGTAAAGAAAAATACATGACTGATATCAATCAATCCCTAATTATTACACTTAGTATTTATTTTGAAATGAATGATCACACTGGCAAACAAGTTGCCACGGGTATATCGCCTCCAATCATGATAACTGATGATCACAAGTCAAACAAGCTTAAATCCGGTAGAAAAAGGCCTAGAACAGACATGGACAGTTCATCTTCTCATTTTACAACTTCTTCCTTTGACTCGAGACATATCGGTAGCACCTCATCAACACCTTCGGTTCTTCCCAGACAATTTAATAACCATTATCAGATACAACCCCGCCCTTCTCCAGAACTGACTAAGATAAATGAGGTCTCTTCTTTCTTGTCACCCGAAGTGCTCGGTACATCTCCCGAACGGCCTTTACTCCAACGTCTTATTCCTAATGAAGGACCAACCTATGGTGGCATCGAGGTCACTCTTCTCGGCTCAGGTTTTCGTTCAGGCTTGACTTGCATGTTTGGAGATGTAGCTGCTTCTAGTACACACTACTGGTCCCCGAATACGCTTGTGTGTATCTTGCCACCTGCTGCTGATGTGGGTACTGTCGTCGTATCCTTCAAAGAGTACCCGCTCGTGATGGATAGTCAAGATGTTATGCTGTTCACTTACTACAATGAAAATGACCGTGCTCTTATGGAGCTCGCTCTTCAGGTTGTCGGCCTCAAGATGACGGGCAAAGTAGAGAATGCGAGAGAAATTGCCATGCGTATCGTTCAAGGAGGAGCAAACAACAACGACAATCAAACTCAAAACAACACAACGACTCATGGTAATCAGTCTCAGCAAACCAATCTAGAACGCCACATCATGCAAGTGCTTGAAGTCATGACTACCTTTCGTGATGTGGACCCAGCTGATGTTTCCATCACCAGCGCCCAAGGCCATACCATGCTTCATTTTGCTGCTATGCTTGGATTTGCACAGCTGTCCGAGATGCTTATCCATCTTGGCTGTAACACTAATATAACAGATAAAAACGGATATACTGCTTTACACTATGCTGCATGGCATAATCATCAAAATGTGGTTGCTGTCCTGTTAGAAAAGGGTTCGGCAGACCCAGAAATATCAAACAGATGGAATAAGAAACCTCTGCAGCTCACTGATGATCCGACAATTCGTTATATGCTCTGGAACCATACTCCTGCCGATGACGATTACTACTCTTCTGATTCTGAATACGGATATGATTCATCTGATATGCTGAGTGCAGACATTGATACCTCATTTGATGAAGACGATGAGGAAGCCAGTGTCTGGTTAAGTGATGCTGATGTAGCAGAAGATGAAACAAAGAATGTCAATTGGGAGCAATATAATTATTTATCAGACTCTGATGATTCCTTGGACGAGCAACACGAACAACCGCATCTGATCACAGCAAGCTATGGCGAAGGTCTACGGAACCGCAAGAGACGCACCACTCAGCAACCATTCATTCAGTACTTGAAAGAAATAGAAACAGCATCTCATTCGCCTGAAGAGATCATGGACGCGGAACCACTTCATGATGTTGATCCGCCTACTGATTACGAAGATGAAAAGATTGTACCCAAAGAGATGAGTTGGATGCAGCGCACGCTCTCCCACTTTCAACCGGCGGCGCCCAATGATTTATTACAAAACATCAAAAACAATATCCCTGCCAAGCCTACTGATCTTAATCTCAAGAATATTGCAGATCACATCCTTCAATTCCCTAGCCGACCTGCTTCCATGATGTCTGGCTTGTTTTCAAACAATAAGACACATCAACAAGAAGAACCAGAACAAACACTGGCTTGGTATATGGCACTGGCCTATGCTATGGGTGCTGGAAGTTTAGTAACAGAAGATGATAAAGAAGATAATCACAGCGTAGCTTCTTCAACGACAAACCAAGAAGAATATGCAGTAGCTGTAAGCAAACGACGAGACAGAAGACTCTACTCTTTCTGGGTGCCAATGCTTTGCCGTAAGTTTTTTTTTATTTATTTATTTTATTTTATATGAATACTAATTATATATAGTAATGATAATATGGCTTATATTCCAATTCGTATCTTCTCACCCAGGATTAATGGATACAATTATTGGCATAGCAGGTTTTAGAAGACAGTATCTGACCATACATTAAATTATCTAGCATACCCTTACGTTCTTTCTTTATCATTCACTACTTATTTACTATTATTGTTATTCCAAAGACAAAGAAATAATATATGGAGCATTGTGTACTTATCATCTATAAATAACAACAGATTACTACGGATTTTTTGTCTTGTGTTCCTGGGTTCGTCTGTGACTGTATATGAAAAAGCCACTGATTTCTAGAAACAAAGGAACGCGCGCGAGTGCTTGCGTGCGGGGAAATTCTTAAAAAAAAAAACGTTTTAACAATTTCTTTCAAAACCTTTCCCTTCATTCACAATGTCTTCTCTTGACGCTCACGTTTACAAATATCTCTTATCCAAGGGATACAAAGAAGCAGCTGAATCTTTAAAGAAGGCCAATTCTTCTGTAAGTTTAACTTTTTTATTTGCATGAAGTCAGAAATTGACAACATTTATTGTTTATATAGGTCACTAAAGAAAAAGCAAAAAAAGATCTTGCTGCGATCTTTGAAGCTTATGAAAACAAGTAAGAAATAGAATTAAACTGCGTGTGCGCATATATATATATGTACTTACACATGTTGTGTAGAGATTCTAGTGACAGCGATTCCTCTAGTTCTTCTGATGAAGAAAGCTCTTCTAGCTCTGAATCATCCAGTGAAGAAAGTTCCTCTTCAAGCGATTCTTCCGATTCTGAATCTTCTGATGAAGAAGAAGAAAGCTCAAGCTCTAAATCTAGCTCATCCTCTTCTAGCTCTGAATCTAGTTCGTCTTCTTCCAGTTCTGAGAGCGAATCATCCTCCGACGAAGAAGAGGAAAAGAAGGAATCCAGCAGCTCCGATAGCGAATCGTCTTCTGATGAAGATGTTGAAATGAAGGAAGCCGAAAAGGAGTCTAGCTCTGATAGCAGCTCAAGCTCCAGTTCCGAAAGCGAATCTTCTGACGATGAAGAAGAAAAGAAGGATGAATCTAGTTCATCCTCTTCCAGCTCTGAGAGCGATTCCTCCTCTGACAGTGAATCATCCGATGAAGACGAGGAAATGAAGGAAGCCGAAAAGGAATCAAGCTCTGAAAGCAGTTCAAGCTTTGACAGCTCTGACAGTGATTCATCTGATGGAGAAAAGGAAGAAGAAAAGAAAAAATCTAGTTCCGAAAGCTCTTCTGATAGCTCAAGCTCTGACAGTGACTCTTCTGACAGTGAAGAAGAAGAAAAGAAAGAGAAATCTAGCTCTGAAAGCGACTCAAGCAGTTCTGACAGTGACTCTTCTGACAGTGACTCTTCTGACAGTGAAGAAGAAGAAAAAAAGAAAGAAGAGAAGAAAGAGGAGTCTAGCTCCGACAGTGATTCAAGCAGTTCTGATAGCGATTCATCTGACAGTGACTCATCCGACAGCGAAGAAGAAGAGAAGAAAGAGGAAAAGAAGGAAGAATCTAGCTCTGACAGTGATTCAAGCAGTTCTGACAGCGATTCATCTGACAGTGACTCATCCGACAGCGAAGAAGAAGAGAAGAAGGAGGAAAAGAAGGAAGAGAAGAAGGATGAATCTAGTTGCTCTGACAGCGACTCAAGTTCCGACAGCGATGACTCTTCGAGTAGTGATAGCTCAAGCTCTGAAAGTGAATCATCCGATGATGAAGATACAAAGATGGAAGATGTCGAAAAGGAAGTTGAAAACACAAAGATTGAAAAGCGTAAAGCAGATGAATCACCTGCTGAAGAACCAGCATCCAAGAAAACCATTGTTACAGCCAACGGTGTAGCCAAGCCAAAGGGAAAGAAACAACCTGGAACGCCATTTCAAAGAGTTAAACCTGAAGAAGTAGAATTTGTAGATGAAAGATTAAAGGACAACTCTTATGAGGCTAAGGGAGGATCTGATGTAAACTCATATGGCTGGAAAGCTTCTCAAGATTTGATTAAAGTACGTGGAGACAAGTTTAGAGCAGAAAAGAACAAGAAGAAGAGAGGATCTTACCGTGGAGGACAGATCACGTTCGAAAGCCACAGCATTAAATTCGATTAATTTTTTTAATTAGAAGAAAAACGTAAATAGTATACATTCTTTCCCAAATATATCGCATCTTTAGAGAAAATTGTGTTTATATTTGCTTTTTTTTTTTTACTTTGTGAGTTTATTCATTCATTGACAATGCTCCTTGTCTTTCAAGGAGAATCGTATCCAAGTTCTTGAAAGCTTTCTCCAAGCGTGTAGAATTATCCATGACTGTCATTTCAGGACATTTGTAAATGTGAAGACGCTGTAAAAGATGGGTTATATGGGGTCAACTCTCTTTCTTTCTTTACCTCTGGATCTGTATCAGGTATGGTATTGTTCTTATTGTTTATTTTACACATGTCAGCTAGAGTATCAAGCATTCTTCCAACAGTAATTTTCTACAATGAACAAAATACATCAGATTATGCTATTTCCTTTCATCATTTTGCTACCTTATCAAAAAAGACGGATAAAGAATCTACAAAAGATTCCTTTGGGCACTGTGCATAAATGTATAGACGAGAAGCGGCCGGAACAGATAAATCTCCCTTTGCTTGAGACTTCATCTTCATGAGTTCCACCATACCGCCGTTTTTACTCTTGACAGGCACTGGTTTAATTGCTTGTGCCTTTTCTATCTTATTCGTCACCTTAAATGTTTTAGCTATTTTTTCCTGCGCTGCCAGTTTTCGTTCTGCTTTTCTCTTTTCATCTGCAAGTAGAGATTCACAGCTATGTGCGGACAGATGCCTGTGTCTGATGGATATGTTTATAACAGCTTTTGAAATGTTAAATGATATGTTACCTTAAACAAAAATCTTGTCTGCAACCATCACATCTTACAGGGCCAATGCGGGGATCTATATCATAACAGCCTTGAACTGCGCATTTCCGATCAAATTCAACCTTCGAATTGGGTTCCTGATAGAGATAGATTCTGCAGTCTGACTCCAAGTGCTCTTTAAGCTGAAATAAATAAAAGGGAGTCTAGTCTTTAGGAACAAAAGGGAATTGTGCTTACTTACAGTCTGCTCGGGACTTAACTTTGCTAAGTTGGGTGGACTAATTAGATTTAAACATTTATGACACTGTATGAGTTGCTTGTCCACAAGATTCCACTGTGAGCAATCATGATTCAATGGCAATCTATGTTTTTCACTTTACACATAAACCAAGCAAGTTACTACTTTACTGCTGTCATACAAAAGCATTCTTTCAACCATACCAAAACACATGTTTACATAACGGACAAACTATGGGTAAAAAATCTAATGAATTACAATGAGAAAGGTCGCAATGTTGACCAACATTAGGTAATTCCATTTTAAGAGAAAAAGAGAAAAAGAGAGAGGGAGAGAAAGATCTACTGTTTTTTATTATACACACACAAATGATCTTAGGCAACAGTGACTGATTCTGCCTTGTTTGCTGCTTTTTCTGCAATCTTTGCTTGTACTTTTTGTTGACGAAGTATTTTTGCCTTTAATTCAAGTGCCTTTTCACTAAACAAATTCTTGTCCTTTGTCTCTAATAAATATTTGTCTAATCCACCCTTTTTGTCAATAGTACGCAAGACGGATGTTGTTACTTTGAGTTCAATAAACTTTGAGAGTGTCTCTGAATACAAGTTTTTGTTTTGAACGTTGGGTAACCAGTTGCGTCTTGTCTTTTTCTTTGAGAAAGGATTCTACATTCGAGTGACAATTAAACATTGATCATGATGTATGATTAATCAATCATTACATTGTTACCAAATTGAATATGCTTTCCTCCAAATAAACCACGTTGAGCACGCTTAAAGGTAGCTCTGGCAAGAGCATAGGCTGGTTCTGCAGACAACATTTTTTTTACAAAAAAAAAAAATAATAAAGAAGGGGTAAGTTGCCTATCAGTCACACAGACACACGCAGGCAAAGACACACACACGCATACCCTTTTCAAAAGTGACTTGTTTTATGACGGACTTTACCCTTTTTTTTTTTTTTTACTAAATATGATAGATACACCAGAGTTTATTTGTAGTCATCGAAGAATTGAGGTATGTTTGATGTTAAGCCGAGGTAGATAACTGTATATGTTAATCAACGCAAAAGCATAGAATGGAGAAGTGCTCTATCAAGTAAAATGGATTGGATATGATTGTGAAGATACAACTTGGGAACCAGAGAATGTTGTTCAAGAGTAAATTAGAAGACAGTTTTACAATCAGTCATTCTAATCAGCGTTTTAGAGAATGGCCAGAGCTACTACAAGCTTATTTAGATGATATAAAGAGAAATGCACCCAGCAAAATGTATGATTTCAAGTCTTCACAGCAAGAGCAGAGTGATGCGCTTTTTGAATATTTGGAATCGATAGAGGATTGGGAAGAAGCTGTTGATGAGATTGTATATATGGAAAAGTGTAAAGTACCTGGTTATTTGGTCTACGTGAAATGGTAAGTGCATAATGCGATGGGTAACTATAAGATAATATAATAATAAATAGGAAAGATGGCACCTGTTCAGTACATCATTCTAGTCAAGTTAATGAAAGGTGCCCACAGAAAATGATTGACTTTTACGAGAAACATCTCGTGAAGACACCACTTTCAAAGCAATGATAATAAAATATAATAATTACACAACCTCTCTTTTTTTGTATAAAAGCATTGTTGACGAATATCAATGTATTACCCTCTGTTGATGAACTGGGTATATTCTTCAGATTGCTGATTCTTATATTGAACTACTAGCGTACTTTGGTAAACGAGTGTAACCATGAACCTGTTGCTAAGTATGTCAACAAGGCAACCGACATTGATGCACCCAGTACATACACTGACAAAGATTTTTCAAACATTTATTTGGAAAAGATAAGTAAACTGACTAAAAGGACTCTAACAACATCTTTTAGAAAGTATCCAAGGTTGATTTTAGAAAAGGGTGCATGTAAAACATATTTTATTTATTTTCTGGAATGGTTACTATAGAATAACACAACGAGTCTTTTTTTTTTTAAATATAGAATGGAGTCTTTATAGTCACATTACTACTACTACTACTGCTACTATTACTATTGCCATTGTTTATATTGTTATTATTAATATTATTAACTGTAGTCGTCATGTTTAAGACCTCATGGCTTTTTGTGTCATATGGTATAGCTTCATCATCTTCCATAAAGAATTGAACTTCGTCATCTTGTTGAGGAGGTAAAGGATCATCTTGTTGTTGAGGATGATGTAAATAATTGTTGCTTTCGTGGTTACTGTTTCCACCTGGAATGTTTATTGCCTGTGTTGTAGGTGTGTTTAATAGTCTATCGTCGTGATCTAATGTTTCGTTTTGTTTTGTCAAGAAAGGTACTTTCCATATCTGTTGATTGTCTGATAGCCAATCATTATTAACCCCTGTTGGACTCATCGAGTAATAACGTTGCTGTTCCTGTTCTTGTTGTCTTAATTTTCTAGCCTGTAGCTCAGTGGGTGTGAATAAGTCATTGAGAGAAGAAGGAAGCATAGCATCATTCAAGTCAAGTCCTCCATCATTATCCAATGTGTTGTTCAAGTAGTTATTATTGGATGAGTTTGGATGACGATAATTTTGATTTGTTTCAGGTATGCTTGAACTAAAGTTACTATATCCGTTGTTTCTTGGATGCAAATAAGTACGACTGCTGCTGCTGCTCGTACTGCCAAATAAGAGATGATCGGATGATTCACGCGGAGAAGAGCGTAAGCCAATGAGATCGGCTGAGATCATATTTGTGCGTGGGCTTTGGTTGCGCCATAATGAAGAGGATTGATCGTTGAATTGTTGATGAAACAAGGATACGGCAGGCGCAGAGGAAGCAAAGGGGTCACTGCTATTTAAAAATGACGGCCCTAGACTGCTGCTCATCGTACGTCTTCCCAGAAAGGATAGGTTGGGTGGAGTATTGGCAGTGAGAGTATTTGTTTTAATACCAATCGTACCAGCACTGGTACCATAAGGAGACATTGTATGTAATAATGCACACTTTGTACCAAATTTGCAATTTCCTTTAATAAAGTATTTACAAACTGCACTTTCTGATGAAAGATCTGAGTTATGGGAAAATGTACAATTTGCTCCTGCTGTGCATGTTCCTTGTTTAAAAAACTTACAAGGTACATGTGATAAGTTGGATTCTATATGTTAAAATTGAGTTATCTATTGACAGCATATGTTTATATTATTTACGCTTATTGTTATTATTATTATTACTATTATTGCTGAGACCGCTGCTGACTGTCTTTTGTGGGGAAGAAGCATAGAGATTGTCTGAAATAGTATTATTGTTGTTTGATGTTGCACTAGTAGTAGCAGGAATAGATTGTGTACGCGACCTCTTGAATTGAAATGATTGAGAGGGTGAACTTTTCGAGAGTATGCCAAGACTATAATCAGGCGAGAGTAACAAATTAGGATCTGACATTGATGTGTATTAATAAGGTAAAGAAAAGAAAGGGGGAAGAAGAAAAAAAAAAAGAGAGAGAAAAAGAGTAATATTGTCTATAAATAAATAAGGGGACAAATAAATAATCAAAATGATTGGCTATGAATTAAAAAGTCATGCGTTACCCAAGATGAAGCACATACATACACACATACATACATATACACACACACTTTACAAAGTGTGTCAGTTACGGCTTATTATTCATATCTCTCTCTCTCTCTCTCTCTCTCTCTCTCTCTCTCTCTCTCTGCATTACACAATCACTATAAAGTGTTTTATCATTACTATACATAACTGATATTACAGAAAAAAAAGCTTTAGTGGTGACTCTTTCTTCTTTTTTTGTTTGCTTATTTAATAACAGTAAAAGAAGAAAGATATCCAAATATGTATATAGTTATATTATATGTTATGTTTCTAATCATTGTTATATTTGACAAGACAATGGGTTCCAGTTGAGTGGGAAAAAAGAAAAGAAAAGAGAGAGATGATCCTATTTAAAATCAGACTTTAATTTATAGGAACGGCATATCCTCAGTTCACTTTTGGGTAAAGTAGCATTTTCTAGTTATACCATCCAAAAGACTCCTGACAACGATAAAGAATAACATATAATTGTCCATGAGAAAATACAAGTGACAGACGATATAAGCAAAGGGTTGATTCTTGTGTGTATGCTTTACTGATTAACCATCCCATACAGTCTGTTGGGGATTATCTCAAAGTTAACACCTGCTAATCCCACAAAAGGGAGCATGGAGAATATTGTCCATGTCGATCTGCTTAAAAAGCTTATAATGATCACACACACGCACACAAAAATACTAATTGTATAAGCCCAATTATATACTTTACAAAGAGGAGTTTGTCATTCAGACAAGCACATATGTATGATCAAATCATAATAATTTTTGATCTGAAAACAATATCATCGAGCAAACCTCACCGTTTAGATATTACAGTCCCCTTTAACCTCGCTCACTGACTAATTTTAACAAACGCTATTTACTCTGCACCGAGTTCTTGTTGAAATAAGCCGACTATTAGCAACTATATCCCTTTTTATTAAGCAAATCATGCTTCATATTGTCAATTATATCCAACAGGGATCCAAGGCAGCAATATCTCAGGGGAAACAACCATCATGCCTTTTATTTCGGGATATCAAAATTTTATCACGCCACAACACATACGATTTACAGTGCTCATAAATAGACAACACCACTCTGTGCTGATCTTATCTTTTTTTTTTTTTTTCTTATATTACATAACTATGGTCTCTCCTGTTTCATCAAAATATGCCATTTATCAAAGTGATAGTGAAGTGGTAATGCATGTCGCAATATGAAGATCTACCGAAATCTGACCCTTCTTTATTTATAGCGAGCCAAAGGTATTATTAAAGATAATGCACCAATGCGTTTAAGGATGGAGGCTTTTGTAAAGCATCTTCAAAAGACTATCTGTGAAGGAATAGAAGAGGTTGACGGCAAGGGAAAATTCACTCGCTCCGTTTGGGAACGTCCAGAGTTTGGCGGTGAAGGCATCACCTGTGTTCTGTCCGATGGTGCTGTCATGGAAAAGGCAGGTGTTGCCGTATCTGTAATCTACTCTGAACTGACTCCAGAAGCCATTCGACAAATGCGTGAGGACCGTGGTAAGGATATTGACGCTGATGGTGTCGTCCCTTTCTTTGTCACTGGTATTTCGCTCGTCATGCACGCAAAGAACCCAAATGCGCCTACGGTCCATTTGAACTATAGATACTTTGAAGTCATGAACCCCGATGGTACTCCAAAACTTTGGTGGTTTGGTGGTGGTGCTGATCTGACTCCTGTTTATCTCTATGAAGAAGACGCTGTTCACTTTCACAAAGTCTATAAGGAAGGTTGTGACAAGTTTGATAAAGGCTATTACCCTCAGATGAAAATGGCGTGCGATAAATACTTTTTGAATGTGCATCGAGGAGAGGCACGGGGTATCGGTGGTGTCTTCTTTGATGACTTCAATTCCAAGCCAGCAGAAGAGATATTCGCGTTTGTAAAAGAACTTGGTTACAGATTTTTACCATCCTATGTGCCCATCTTGGAAAAGCGAAAGGATATGCCGTTTGATGATGAAATGGTGCGCTGGCAACAGATACGTCGTGGTCGATATGTCGAATTCAATTTACTTTGGGACAGAGGTACCAAGTTTGGCTTGTCTTCCCCTTGTTCTCGTGTTGAATCTATCTTGATGACACTTCCACTCACCGCTCGTTGGGAATACATGCATGAACCAGAACCTAATTCAAGAGAAGCTGAGCTTGTCAGTGTGCTGAAGTGTCCTAAAGACTGGATTGCTCACTAGTTTTTACTGTATGTAAAGTTGATTGTTTTATTTTAATGTGTATTTTTTGTACAGAATAAAGAAGAGAAAAATAAATAAATACATTCTATGTGAATTATAAGTTCTGGTTTTTTACTCTATCATTTGTGCTGAGACCCTTCCTTCATCTACACTACATATTCGCACTTTTGCAATCTCTCCTATCTGCACATTTCTTTTTAGTTTGTCAATACGAACAGGAATTCCCAAATCCAATAGTGTGGCATCTGCTACTTCTATCGCGCCTCCAAGTTCATTCAGGGCGACGCGGTTGTCAGCTGCTATAATGCAGTCCCATTCCATTGTGCTCAAAAATCCGTCGACATTCATTCGCTGAAGCAATTGCATTATCCAAAAGCGCTGAGACTGCTGTTGAAGACCAGAGAGCTGCTTTGTACGTGCTTCTAGTGCAGGCAGCAGTTTGTCCAAATAGTCCTTGCTAAACGGCTCTTTTTCTTTCAGCAGACTTGCCTTTAATTGCCAATGAATGATAAGATCACCATAACGTCGTAAAGGAGAGGTAGTTTTTGTATACCCATCCATAATACCCATGATCACATGAGGTTGATCAGGTGTTGTACCAAATGTAGCAGGAGGAAGTGCGGCTCTAACCTTTATCATGTCTTGATATCTTACAAAACCTGTTATTGGATCCCGAGCTGCATATAGTTCTTCTCTTTTGCGAAGGTCCTCAGGTGATGAATCAGGCCTCCACTGTTGTCCACGATAAATAATATTGACTCCATTATCCCTGGCAAATTTGCTGGCAATACGTCCTCCGATGATCATCGTTTCTGCTACCATCAGGCGTGCAGGGGAGAAAAGTGATTTATCCAAGCTGACTTGTATTGGTGGTAAATGTGAAGCGTATTCAGGCTTTGAGAATCGGAGCGGAGGCAGGCTTAGGTTGTCCAAAACCCGCACGACAGGTGATGGTGAGGCAAAGGCAATAGCTCCACTGCGAGTACGAGCTGCGGTATGCTTATCGGCAATGTCAAGGATGTCAAGGATATCATTTTTATAGCGTGGTGAAAATGTTGAATGCTGTTGAATATCATTCTGGGTAAATGTAGCACTGGAAGGATGTGAGAATGTCTTTGAGAGGTTGATAAGAGGGTCTTTCTTTATTTCTACTTTTCCTTCCAGGAACTTGTCTAAGTCATCATAGTATATCTTTCTCACATTTCTCACCAAGCTTGGTCTCACTTTGTAATCCAAAAGATTGCCTTGATTATCAATTTTGGCACTAAATGTGAAAGCATATTGCGAACCATGTTTGTTCTTTTGAGCTGTTGAACCTAAACTGAACTTTTTACCAGATAAAGTGTCGGACAGCATAGGGAAATGACATTCAGGTAAATAGACTGTCTGTACTTTCTGCTGCATGTTCTGTGCTAGTTCATGTGTAGGAGGGATGTATGTCGTAGGATCGGCAATGTGCACATGAAGCCAGGCGTTGTCACCAGGGATTCTTTCAATAGAGACACCATCATCAATTTCTTTGGCAGATGGATCATCAATTGTGTACACAGGCAAATCACCAAAATCATGTCGGATTGACTCACAGGCGTCATGAGGGTAGAGACCTCTATAGTCTCCAGCCAAGAATGCTTTGGTATATTCTTCCATTTTCCTATCATTTTCTTTTGCCCTTTCTGACCAGTATGATTCGCCGATTTGTTCTGTTTCCTGCACTAAAAGAGTGTTTGACCATGGTTTATACATGCCAATTTCTTTCAGAAAACGAACAGCCAAAGGTCTATCCACAAACAGATTATCATAATATTTCAAACCTTTCAGAATCGCTGGTACAAAGATTTCATAAGGTGACTCGATCACTACTCGTGGAGAACGGATCCAGTTGGCAATAAAGTTTATGAATTTCTTATCGGATGCTGTCAGCTGGTTGGCATACATTGGCACCATATCAATACTTGATCGAGACAGGGTTCCCAGGACGGGGTCGGCGTGTGTCTTGTAAAATTCCAAGATCCTTCTTGCCCTTTCAAGAAAGTCTGTGTACGTCTTATCATTGCTTCGAATTGCCGTAATAATTTTTGAGATCTCAGTTGCCTCAGCTTTAGATCGAACCTTCCACTCTTCCGATCCTAGTACGTTATTTGTAGGTGTAAAGTGAACGTTATCAGCTGCTAGGTAAGAAAAGGTAACATGACGTTGTAATGAGGTGATGTCGGTTGTCTGAAAGGCATAAGCGGTTAGATCGTTTAGTGATACTGTGTTGGAAGACGATTGACTGAACTGATTGTATAAACGCTCTAGTCTTGGAAAGGCGATCGCCTTGTTAGCTCTCACCAAAGACTGATATCGGGTAATAGCTCGTTGGTATTCTACAGGAATGGTTTGAAGAATGCCCTCAGAATTAATTTCCGGACTTAAGCCTTGAGGACAGATTTTGGTCACTTCAGGTAGTTTATGAAATGAAGGAATGACAAATGCGACATGATCACTTCTCGATGTATAGATTCTGCCATTTCTTAGCAATATCGTCAACATTTGCAACCTGCCACTCATCTTTCTTTGGCCCACAACCATACCACTTCGTTGCCCTGTCCTATTTCATGTTAATCGATCAAGCCATATGCTTATTATGTTGTGTGTATACCTAAATACTTCGACATAATCACCAATTTTAATAGTAGGCAGCTGTACGATCTCTAGCGCAGTTGACTCAGAACCGAGTTTAAGTTCGACAGAGTCTTCTTGTAGTTGGACGATGGAAGGAATGATTCTCTCTGCATGCTTTTGTCGAATGGCCAACTGTGGGGCTTGGCGAAACTTGGCAGAGTGTCGGATAGCTTGGCGAGCTATCAGTCTAAGCATAACAAATTAACAATGAAAATAAAGAAAATAAAAAAAAATAGTCACTTTGTCCTCCCTTGCCTAATCCTGTGTTCCTGCTTGTTTCGAGCTCCTCCAATGTTTACTTTGCCCCTCTTTTTGATTTCATTTTTCATGATAAACAACATGAAACACAAAGATATGTCATAATTATTTATCGAGAATACCCGTTGTTTTTTAACTTGAAATAGGACAAATCACTTGATATACTCAAGTCCCAACGCTATGAGTAATCTCATTTACTTGTACCAAAGAAGAACATCCGCGCGTCAAGGAAAGCACTCGTAAGCGACTCTGTTTTGAAAAACTATTCTTTTTTTCTTGAGAAAACAAAGCAAAAGTGCAACATTTAATGTGACCAATAATTTTATTGTTCATACATAAAGGCAGTAAAGAGGGTGGTATCTTTTAAGCATTAAAGAAGAGATTGGCCTTGGGTGGTAACTTCACCATCAGCTTCGATGCTGTCAATATGAGGGCTTCTAAAAGACAAAGCGCTTACACTTTCATCAGGAACTTGAACGGAGAAACCCTTGATAGCAGTGTCATATCTGTGAATAATCTTGGCACCAGAAGCTTCGGCGGCCTTGATTTGTTCGTTGATGACTTCCTTAGGAGTATCATCTTTGAAGGTAACGATAAAAGTAGAAGCTAAAGACAATAAATATTTATATAAATACGCGTTAATGTATCCATATGTTATCTCTTACAGCTCATGTTAGTATATATTTATGCCTGTAAATAGAGTAAAGAAGAAAAGGGAGAAGAGAGCAAATGTTACTTTTTATACTCTTAGCGTTGTTTTGATTCTTTTTAAGCCAGATGATCACATGAAGCCATTGACCAATTAAATCAGCTATTTATTAAACAAGTGCGTAATCATGTTATGCATACAGCAGTTTCACTGCCAGTTGAGGATTCTCAGTCGACAACAATCTCTTGAGAATTGTTTTTCAGGCCTAAATGTTTATCTTGATGACACTTCAGCTTAAACAATGCATGATGACCAATTTTTTATTAAACCTTTGTTGCATAAAATGAATAAAACAATCTGTATGAACTTGGGAAATGATGAGTGGTATAAGCTATTTCATTGACCTTCAAGTTGAAGACGTGGATGTTTTATATTATCAAAAAGACAGGTCAATACTTTCAGGACTCTTTTATTCGATTATATGATAAGAGTATTTGTAGTCAATAATTTGAAAGTCTACTACAAAACTTGTAACTACATGCTTGATGAATTTACTTGTAGTTGATTATGATTCTACTCTCTTAACAACACTATGTTGTCTAAGGGGCCATTGTCGGTAATCTAACTTGTGGATTTATTCTTTACACACTTATTTTATTGTTGAACTAGATGCTTTTGATGTTTTACATGCTTTTGCTAATGAGCCTGAGCTTGATTCTATCGTTGACGGAAGTAAGAAATCATCGTCATCAGGGATAATTAGAGTAATCCGCCTTTTACAGGATTGTACCTTTGATAAAATATGTTTCGTAGTCTTAAAACCATTATGAGCAATACTTAATAAAGCAGGCAGTCTGGCAATATAACCATCATTGGAGGTGGAGTATGGTAACGCTTATAGACGCCTAATACATGTGTAACGTATCCAGCTGGTGTATCCATATTGATGAAAGTAAGTTTGTTGTCTAAAGAAGCGTGTAAGTAAATCTTAAGGAAGGTTACTTGTGATATATACATTCACCCTGAATGCTATAACCAATTATATTGATATCATTTCTCAAGCTAGCGTACTTATCAACGATATTCTCCGGAATATATTTCATGACAATAGGCATTTTGTAATATACATCTGAGAGATATCTTATGCTGTCATTTTTTCTGCTTCCAATTTCTAGAGCACCTGGCCCTAATCCCGCACCAAGAGACACGGAACCCATCTTTCTTTTAGCTGCTTTTCTTGTAATTTCTTCACATCATACGCACTTAATGGGTTGTATTTTGGAATAACAACAAAGATGAATGCTACATGCAACAGAAAATAAGCTATTGTTATAAGCGTTACCTATGGTGTCATCCAACAAATGTTATCAGTTCGTTCAGCTAACCAAGATCAATTCAAGTGTAATTATGATGACATCGTATTTTATATTAGACAGCATTACATGTAGTACCTAGAAGAAGCGCCCAGTAGCATTAGCCTATTTTCTGGGTGCATTTTCCGATGCATGCAGTGTTGGCCAAAAAGAAGATTTACGAACTTTAGTTCAAATTAAATGAATTTATTTTTTCACAGGCACAAAAATAACTTTTTACACTCAAATTGGCAGTCGAACCATTGGTAACTTGAAACTATTTATTTCTAGAGTTATTTCTTTTCTTGTAAGCGGGCTTCTTCCCATAAAGTATTTCCATTACAGGCACAGACTAACTTGGTATTCTCAAATGCACCAGCACTACGAGCAATAATACCACAAAGTAAACCATTTCCACTGTGACCATCCTCAGAGGAAGGGCTAAGGTCATCTTCATTCTCGGTGATAACCATACTTCGGCCTATCACGTCCCACACCTTGATACGATTACTCTCGATAACCAAGTCTCCCCAACCGTTCTCGTCTACTGTAATGTTGCCGAGGTCACCAACATGCCCGTTATGCATATCACCGTGGGGTCGATTGGTGGGATTATAGTGCTCTCCTGTAGACTTCCAGCCGCTAGATATATCACCTGATTCATGTATGTGAATGCCATGGTTACCCGGCGACAGACCTTCAACCGTGATATCAATCAAACAAGTATCCTCATCAACCTGAACAAACCTAGCTAAACCTGCCTTTCCTTTGGGTAAAGTGGCCAGAGGATCTGCTCCATAACAGTCAAAAATACAGACAGCAGCTCCAGAATGACCTTGACCATCGGGCACGCCTTGTCCTCGGACGATGACAGTTCGTCCTGTATCTTTTAATGCTTTTGACACCTTGGAAGGGGCAACTACATGATTGTTATTAGAGTTGTAGTTTATTATGGCTTTATATTCACTTGCCTGTTCCTTCCACAATCACTTTTTTTTCTGCGAGGTTTACGTCAAATGAATTTATACCTGGTAAATAAACAGTCAGGATAGAGTCAATTTATTTGATCCATATTTTGTTTGTTGTACCTGAAATGCCTTCTAATACTTTAGAAACAGCATTGACGCAAGACTATAGTTTGTTTAGGTTATACTCCTTTTTTGGAGGTTGAATAACATTACCTCACATGTCATGTCAACAGCAAATTCCGTCTATGAGGAATGTAACAGTCAGTCATCGAGACTAATGGTTCCATTATTTTATAGTTAACCTTGAATAACTTGGTTGGCATATTAAAATGTTTTATAATGTGTATATAAGTGCGTCTATGTAAAGAGAGAAAAAAAGGTTGAAAATGACAAGTTTGCTGCTTACAAATTACATTTAGGGTCCGCATTCCGAAAAATGAGACTCTTTAACAGGCATTTAGCAGTAATTATATTTGTCCTCTATCCAAAGCGAATTTGGACCATGTTGTTTTAAGCATACACACACATACATGAATGTAATTCCTATTCTATCAATTTTTAAGTCTATCCCGAGAATAATAAAGATATACTAGAGTTGCCTATACCCTACTGCCAGCAATTCTCTTTCTGGCTCTCTATCTATCTCTCTGTCTTCCACATCACGGCTTGATCTGCAAACTTGATCTGCAAGAGTGCACTTATGAGCTTTTTGTTGTTGTAAAGACTTGACTGACATTTAATTTTATTCAAAAAGTTTTATTTCCTCTTTTCACCCTTTCTCTCTCTCTTTTCTCTTGTTTATAAAAAAGATGTCAGCCAAAAGACCGTCAGATGCAGAATTAACACAAAAAGTATAGTCCCTTTTTTTTGTATAAAAAAAAGCGTAAACAATAGTTGACTCACTACATTAAAGTATAATCAATATAAAAATGAACTTCAGCAATTGGCTCAAAAGATTGGTGAATTGGAATCAGAAGTAGAAGAGCACAAGTAATAAACTAGACATTATGTATCGTTTATTTGCTCCTAATCTTTCTGTTAGACTGGTCATCGATAGTATTTCACCACTTGAACCAGATAGAAAGTGCTTTAGAATGGTGGGAGGTGTATTAGTCGAAAGAACAGTTAAAGAAGTATTACCTGCATTAGAAACAAACTACAATGGTGTATGTATATATTATATTATGTATATGTACGTGTCTAATGTTTTATATAGATCAAACAAGTGATCGAGTCATTGCTACAATCTTATAAGCGTAAAGAAGAGGAGTTTGTTGAGTTTCAAAAGAAATACAACATCCAAGTAGTATCAAAGCAATAAAGTAGTGTATTCATATAGAAGCCAATCACGATATTATAGCCTTACGCGTAAATTTATACACTTTTGAGTATGTATGTGTGTGACAAATAATAATTTACGTATTTTTCTCATTTATGGTCGTTTTGGATGAAAATACCTTATCATATCAAGGCTAAGGGCACTTAAATCACCATCGAAGTGATGACCTAAGGATCCAAGGGACCAATCAAAGTGGCTGTGAAGTGGCTTGATTACCGCCAGAAATTGATTCTCTTTTTAGAGAGGAATGTCTTGATAAAATACTATAATTTGACTCTATATAAGACACCAGGATGGAGCGAATATTCAAAGCAGCATTTATATCCTTTTGCCACACCCATTATTACTCATTAAAACTAATACTCTTATCATTTGTATTGCGCTTACGATATCACGATCATTTGCAGCTGGGCACAATTTGCAATGCTTCAGCTGATAAATGACCACAGAATAACCTTCAGATAAAGTTCAGTAATAGCCCTAGTATATGGCTTCATGCGTAATTTTACTTACTGCTGGGTTTTCTTAGTGAGCACTCCAATGCTCGACAAACAGTCCTCTTGTTATCGTCCAAACATAGTAGAGTAGCATTTGTCTCCCCTTGCTGACGAGCTTTCTTTTTCCTTTTGAACATAAAAAGTTAAAGTTATTTAATATTACAAATACAATGATCTGCTTACTTATGATTGCAAACAAGCTTTTGTCTTTTGTATTTGTTCTCAAGGCACTGGTGACATTTGGAACAGGTCACACTTGTCCTGAACTCATCAACAAGAATTATTAATGTCCTCTGGGCCAAAGCCCTTTGAACTTTCTGTATATAAAATGAACATTAGCCTATTCAGTAAAAGGATAAAGCTGCTATACTATTCTACAATGTATAATATATCTTCATAGTATATGAGCTCTATAGTAGTTTACTGCACTCATGAGAGGCCAATTTGAACCTGACAGTGATTTTTTCTACTTAGAACAGCAAGAACAATGATCTAATAGTGCATATCCTGATCCACCCACTTAACTTCCAATATCACAAGAGAAACGATTTTTGATAAATAGCTGGAAAACGAGCAATTATTATGATGCTGCAGGATCACGTTGGAATACGATCAATAAATAACCTACACCGATTGGTACACTTTCGAGTAAAAAAACACGATATTTTACAAGTTCATAACTAATGTCTAAACATAGACTTACAACAACAAGGCCATAGCGGATATTTTTATCAACCTCGAGCGTCATCAAACAAGACAATGTATGCCCAAAATACCTGGATGCCTCCTGAATTAATGAGTCAGCAAGAGGTAAAAAATTCAAAAATAAAACAAGTGTACATACAAATATAGGTTATAGCTCGGAGGATAGACTGGCTTTGATTGAAGAAGTTCTGGCAACTCGTCCGGATGGGTAAGTTTAGAAAAATACCTCCATATGTTCATCTGTTCATATTTCTCTAGTACGCCCACTCATGTCCATGATGAAAGATCAGTATGCAAATTATGTAGTCCAAAAAATGCTTGATGTAGTTGATGGATCTTAAAAAGACTTGCTGATTGCCAAAATAAAGCCACAACTTCAGGGCTTAAAGAAGCATACTTATGGAAAACACCTTATTAGCAATAAATGATATAGTTTTTTTTTCTTGGAGTACGTATATTTACTTTATGATAAGCATGTTTAGAAATTGAAAAGCAAATCATGTTTAGTAATAGCAGCAATAACAATAATAGTAAGAACCCTTTAATTGTAGAGAACTTGGGTATTGCCGAGCCAAGCTAATTATATACATATATTACATAATTGTATTCATTTCCTTTTTTGCCCCCTTTCTTTATTATAATTTGCTTTTTATCATGTATTTCAATTCTTCATTATATTCTTATTGCATATTACTAATCCACCCTTTCTCTTTATTTACCTTTTTATATAATAATATTCTTTTACAATACATGACACAGGTTTATAAGCTAATAAGACATGCAAAAAATGACCTTTAGATGGTTTTTATATATTTCATTTGCTGTATGATAATCACAATCTATTTATCGATAAGTTACTCAAAATGAACTAGAAAGATGTGGTAGCACAACACACAAAATATTAATTCAATTCAATTTCATTGAGGAGAAAGGATGACAACAGTTACTTGATTGTTTTCATTATTGCCTTCATTTTAAGCGTCGATGTAGTGATATAGTTCTTGGATGAAGAAAACATAGAGTTTATGAATCTTCCGAGACGATTGAAAGAGTAAGCAGGAAATACAGATGACCATGTCATGAGATTTTACATAAGTGAACATACTACCTACACTTACTGTATAGCCCCTTTTTCCTTAGACTAGCGCTAAAAATAAGAATGATCAACTAGATCATATGAAAGGTACTATTCCTAATATTGGTAGTTTTGATATAAGTTTTAAAAAGCATCATAGATTCATTTTATTTAATCAACTTGTATTTTTCTTTATTTGTCCTTTGCAGAATACCTTCATTACACATTTTGATTACATGTTCCGTGATTTGATTAAAGGGAAAGCTATGTTTCTATTTAATCAATAACAAGTCTACAAGGGTCAATTTGTCACTTACCGTTCCTTTATGATCCTTTCTGCTTTTTTATGAGACCCACTATCATAGAGACTTTCCTTAATTCCCAAGGAAAGAGCCCTTCAGTTGGTAGGCTACCAAGGTTGCCCTTTACGCTTTGCGTCAGTAAACGCATACGTGAAACTTCCTAATGTCTTTAGAAAGATAAATGTTTGAATTATAAGCAAGCATAAGCTAGTGTAGCATTTACTTATAAGCAGCAAACAGTAAAGAGTTCATTGACAACATTTACAATTAGAAAAGAAAGGAAAACCAATAAATGAGGGTACAGTATTAATATTTGTATTGAGAAGTGACTGTGGATGCCTGATTGTCGTATTTGAAGAGATATATTATGCAATACAGTGCTTCTATGCTTTATGGCAACACCTTGATGAGTGGGTAGAGAGCTTAGGAAGAAAATCAATACCAATTGGTGTTTAATTGTATGACGGATCTAATTATATTCAACAGTGAAAAAGCCTGCTACTTGTATCCTTGGAATCTTGGAACCATTAGCAAAAAGATAATGTGACTTATGTTATCAGTATTAGCGAAATTCTTGCTGATAAGGGAAATGTTAAAAAGGATTGCCAAATTATCCTACAGAACTATTACGTAAATCAAAAACATTGGATCATAATCACAATTAGACAAAGCGCTAGTGTGATATGTCTCGAATGAATAAAGAAGTGATAAGGAAAATATGTGCCTCTTTATTCAGATTGAGACGAGAGGGAAAGAAAGGGAGAGCTCATTGTTACAAACAGCGTCATTTTATATGAAGACAGGACTGTTAAGGAACCGATGTAGTTATGGCGTTACATATGCTAATAACATGTATTGTTGTCAGTCTCTTTGTACGATGAGTTTAAGCATTTATAGGGTAAATACGACAACTAGGATTAATGTTGTCAAGCTCTTTGAATTCATCTAAAGAAGAGAAGTCATATGTCTGTCTTTTGAATTGAGCTATTTGTGTGTGTTGCAATGTAACAAGGTGACTGAATTGGTTAGCTTTGAGACGAAGCATATTTACTACTATACTTGACTATAGTTAACACTTGTAGTAGAAGTAGCAGATTGCTCATTTGAATACATTTGCTTTTTAGAAACAGTACTACGCTTATTTGTTTTTCAATATCAATAGAATATGCTTTTTTGACTTGTAAATAAGGCATCTTCAAGTGGCATGTGTTTGTTGATGGGAGCATGTATATTCTCATTAGTCGTGTTGTTACTGGTGGTAAGCCTGCTTTTGTTATACTTTACAATAACTGCAAGGAATTTGCTTTGGAATTTTGAAATGTACAACCAGCTAATAAGCAATGTAATCAAAGTAGGATCAAGCTTGGCAATTTATTTATTTTTTCATTTAAATGATATAAAAAAGACTAGAATCTTCGTTCACCAAAGCTATTCAAAATAGCTTGGATCCATCCCCCACAGGACGTAGACCTGTTCTAGCATCGCGGAGGAAAAAAAGAAAAATAGACCCTTGAGCCCAAAATTGTTGATAGCACCGGGACCAACGTAAACAACGCCAAGTATAGAACGCGAATGCTGTACTACCTATGGTGAGGCCGTACTCTATACCTATAGCGGTCGCTGAGGTCGTACTACCAGAACGCAAATGGAGGGTCTACCACATAATGAATGGCAGAGTCGACTTGGTTGCGGAGTCTTCCCTTGAAGGCACTCTATTCGGCGCTAGGAGTATTGTTCACGATAAGCCCGCTGAAAACACCCCATAAAAACCCTACTTTTTGTCCGTGCTACTCTACGCGATCGAGTATTTCACACGTTAATGAAAAGATCGTCAAGAAGTCATAATGACCTGCGCTTGAGGTTGAGGTTGAGACACACACGTATGTCATGCGAGAATAGAGTACCAGCTATCCAAAATGTGAGAGGTGAAGAAAAAAGAAAACTTTGAGTAATTACACTTTTTATCCACAGAATTCAAAATATGCCCCCCAAAATTTGGGCGTTGCTGAATGTTTTGAGAATGCGCCGGATCCTAAAAGTTTTTATAACTGGGATATCCCGAGTATATCCCGGTGCCTGAAAACATCCCGAAAATGAATGCAACTTAACAAACTCCAAGTTTCTTTATATAAGCTTGTAGATATCTATCTGTAAGATAACTTGAGGTAGATTTAGGATGTAAAAGACAAAGGACAGGGGCAAACAAGTATTTGTGAGAATTCGTTTATTTCTGAGAATTGAGATAATGGAAAATACAACGAAGAAGAGGGCTCCATTTATATTTTTTGATGTGGGTTAAACCAAGGTACGATTTGATTCGTTCTGCTACGATAATGGTTAAAGCTGTGGTTCCTGGCTTACGACAATGATCTGGGTGATTACTAAATTACTCTAATTGGTTATTCTTATTGTAAAGACTACACATCGGAATAGTGCTCATAAATCACTTTATATTCCTTATTGACTACGCACAGACTCTGTCTTAACCAATTATGGAAATTGTAATCTTCATTCTATAACAATCTGAAGTATCGTTTAAAGCTTTTCTGACGCTTTTTCATAAAGAATCCGTAGAGTTATTTACACACAAAGTTTCAATCCGAAAACATGTTGTTTTTAGAACCAAATAAAGTTCAATGAAAAAAATTTAGACAGGTCTGTAATTTGAGATGAGGAGAGATGACTTTGTTGTACTTTTTATATATAGCTTTTATTTTTACTAGTATTTATATACCTTTGTAAATTTAATGATAAATGTATCATTTCTAGATGAAAAAACTCGAGAAAGGAGGAGTGGGAACTGTTTATTAAAGATGTCGTATGATGCTGTCAACGAAGCCCCAAAATCTTCTTATGCTACGTTTTTAACCTTTTTTCTCATCTTTTTTTTAGACCAATATTTTCAGACGCGATGCTTGAAGGTGATACTCATTATTACGACACCCATCCCAATAGCTTTGAGAATGTTTGATCCACCCTTGACAGTTTTCAACAGCAACTGTTTTACATGCCTCAGAAATTCGAGATGTGGGCTTGGAGTTCTTTATCTAACGGATTTCTTTTAATATGGCTCTTGATTTTGGGCCAGCATTTTTTAACTGAGTTCAAGAAAGGAGATTATGGATGTAAAAATAAAGGCTTGTATCCTCTTTTGTTAATAGCATCCAAAGCAAAAGAAGAGTGACGAATTCTGCGGTTATCCATGACAATATAAAATCCTTGCTTTTCATGTCTATCCAAAACATTCATGAAAGTTTCAAAAAACTTGACAATGTGATAGACTGTGGTGCCTTTTGTTAGGCGTTTCTTCTTATCCTCTTCATCTACGTTAGCTTTTCTTTTCTTAGAGGCTGGCTGTAGGTAGCTCTTTAGTTTTCAGTACCGCCTCTCTTCAATGGCTCGACTTTCGAAAAATTAATTGTGACAAAGAGTAAATGCAGCCAACAATGTTTATATTTACTCTTTTCTATTGTGTATTTTAACATTAGCTGGATATTCAACCTTTGACTAAGTTCGACCTCTTATCATTTGAGTGTGGAAACCTGTCTCATTAAAGATATTTCTTTGCATCTTACATAAAGCGTGAACTTGTACATATTTCGAGTCCTTTTGAGGTTCCTTCGAGGCCTTGAGGAAAGTACAAGCCAATCACTTATTCCTAGAACCATTGATGAGTCAATATCTTGCCTTTCATGTTGTGTCATATACAGTAATCTATTAGCAACCAAAGCTGCTAAAAGCATCGAGCTCTATAAAGAATACAAGGATGCCAATACTGTACTAGAAGAACTTGAATCACAGTACAAGTATGTTATAAAAAAGGTATCTAAATGCGAGTTATTAATTACCTCATCTAGCAAAATACTTGGCATATATAAAGATGTATTTAACAATGATACCTTTGGATTAATATCTGATTATACATACGCCAAAAAAAAAAAAAACTCTGCGAAACTTGTACGTTTTAGTGCAAAATTACTAAAGGAAACAACATCAAAGCCGGAATTAAAGTTCAAGACGTGATATACTATGCCTAGGCCAAGCAGTAGCATGCGTAAGCCATATATGAGTATTATCAAAAATTATTAACGACAATAACCATTGATAGTGTTTGTGCCGCCAACTGGCGTTCATGCAATGCATGGTGTCCTCAAGAGAGATTTCAACACTGGTCTAAAAATTTGGTTTTATTTTAATAGAGGAAAAATACAAAGAGGTAAAGAAAGCATTGGAAATAATAGTGTTTATATTAAGATAAATCAGGAAACAACTTTCGTTTGCTTTTTTAGTATTTTGTAGCTCTGTTCATTATTTACATTATCGCCTCAAGAGAAAAACTAGGGATAAACATAAGTTAGAGTGAAAGGAACCGAATAAGCAGATAACCTCTATCTCTACTATGACATACAAAGAGAGATGGATGAACCTTTGTCCAGCAGCTTACAAGTGAATGTTTGACGAATTCGCCCAACAGAACAGTCTCAAGCACGAGAACGCTGAACATATCTGAAACAGTGCAAAGCCAACAGCATTCATTTATCAAGATTTGTAACAAGTACACAAGGACCAAATACTAGAGCTTCTCAGGAACATGGGTCATCTCCAACCAAATTGTGGTTTGTGGATTTTACGCCAACAAGGAGATGAGCAAAGAAACAGCCGAAAAATTTACACATGAAGCCATGGCCATTGCATCTTGAAAAATGCTGCTTCCACCAAACAAAGTAATTATGGGAAAGGTTTCAGAAAATGAGCCTTCTTCAATGAAAGAGGAGATGAATTTACAAACAGAAGACAAAACATGGTTTCTTTTGATTATGTGAATAAAATATTCTTCCGCAAATCTTCCAAACGATTTGGGACTAATATCCTCCTTTATACTTTCAGTAAGTTCAGCAGGATCAACAGCGACATCTTCAGTGACCTTCTCTGCTTGCATAAATTCATTAGAATTGGATACAATAGTTGATTATAAAACTTTTCTAAATATTTTCTTACAAAGCCATATTGTATGGTTACGCTCACTACACCTATAACATTCTTTAGTAACCAGTGCTGTCTTTGATGTTTTGATTTAAAGTAAGACAGTATGGACCATATAAAAGACTTCAGAGAGAGAGAGAGAAAAAAAAAAGCTGAATTCTGGTAAGGGGGAGCATCGTCACGGCCAGAAGCTAAGCCATGATAACTGATTTTTATTAAATATCATTAAGCAATGACAGCTTGGCCATGTTCGACATTCAGAAACAACATTTCAATAAGATCTGAAGTAGGGTTCCTGTTGTAAACATTGATGCAATTGCGCCACAATTTTACCAATCTGTTCTTAAATGACATGATAGGTTTTCATGTCATGGCTTGAACAACTGGTGGGAGAAAAGAGAAAACAACAGCTTCTGGTGTAAGAGTCTGCTAAATGATCGCTGCAACTCTACGATTCATAATTTCTTTGAGAAGTCAAGATTTCCATAAGTGGCATGTGGGACAGATTTCAGAGCTTCGGTGTTTTGAGATTATTTCTGCTAACTGCAAGTACTCACCTGTTAATACTCTTGGTAACGACAGTAAACTAGGTTATTTCACTCTTCAAGGTATATGAGGACGTCTACTCTTGACTATGAAGTTGCTCAGCGCTTGAGGATAATGAAAGGATTTGATTGGCTCAACTCTGTAAAACATACGTTTTTGTATGAGTTGCGTAACAAATACTTCAGCGAGTACAAAAAAAATAGTGTACAGTAATTTTAAAAATTAATGCCGCACCAAGATGCCGTTTGTATATTTTGTAATAAAAATTCAATTTTTGCGACAATGCTTTCTAGAAATACTGTACAGTTTTTTTAAAAAGTAAAGTCGCATTTTTACAATTTTATAGAATAATTTATACGAAAAAGCGACAAGTCAGCGCAACATCTCTTTCTGGAAATGGTATAACATTTCAATAAAAAACAAAAACAAGCATTATGTAACCTAAAGATGCCAGAATTATATGATTAACAGCTGTCAATTTACGATTGGTTTACAAACTTCAAAAAGGAAATGATTAGTTTGCAAAAAAATTTGTGGCTGGTTTCAAATTCTGTAAGTATAAAAGGAGGAGATTTTTTCTTTTTTTTTTTTCTTCACCTCTCACATTTTGGGTGGCTGGTACTCTGTTCTCGCATGATCATTTTGATAATGATCGTCCCTTCGTTACGTGTGTTAAACACTGTCTCGGCGAGCTTTTCGTTAACGTGGTGAATCTTATCAGTAGTATCCACGTACAAAAAGTAGGGTTTTTATGGGGTGTTTTCAGCGGGCTTATCGTGAACAATATCCCTAGCGTCGAATGGAGTATCTTCAAGAGGCCTGGTTGCACCTCTGCCATTCATTATGTGATAGACCCTCCATTTGCGTTCTGGTAGTACGATCTCAGCGACCGCTATAGGTATAGAGTACGGCCTCACCATAGGTAGTACAGCATTCGCGTTCTATACTTGGCGTTGTTTACGTTGGTCCCGGTGCTATCAACAATTTTGGGCTCAAGGGTCTATTTTTCTTTTTTTCCTCCGCGATGCTAGAACAGGTCTACGTCCTGTGGGGGATGGATCCAAGCTATTTTGAATAGCTTTGGTGAACGAAGATTCTAGTCTTTTTTATATCATTTAAATGAAAAAATAAATAAATTGCCAAGCTTGATCCTACTTTGATTACATTGCTTATTAGCTGGTTGTACATTTCAAAATTCCAAAGCAAATTCCTTGCAGTTATTGTAAAGTATAACAAAAGCAGGCTTACCACCAGTAACAACACGACTAATGAGAATATACATGCTCCCATCAACAAACACATGCCACTTGAAGATGCCTTATTTACAAGTCAAAAAAGCATATTCTATTGATATTGAAAAACAAATAAGCGTAGTACTGTTTCTAAAAAGCAAATGTATTCAAATGAGCAATCTGCTACTTCTACTACAAGTGTTAACTATAGTCAAGTATAGTAGTAAATATGCTTCGTCTCAAAGCTAACCAATTCAGTCACCTTGTTACATTGCAACACACACAAATAGCTCAATTCAAAAGACAGACATATGACTTCTCTTCTTTAGATGAATTCAAAGAGCTTGACAACATTAATCCTACCATTCAAACATATGTTAATGAAGAAAGTGGCACAGAATACGCAATAGTGGCTGAGGATTCCGCTTTCCAATATGGAAATATCACCAAGTTAGAGATATTGACACAGTTTCTGTGCCTGACTATAAGATGGAAGACACCATTGAGGGAATTTCTTCTGAGCTACAGAAGGTTTTTATCAATAATCATAAAAATCAATACAAGAAATACACTTAAGAACAAATTTGGATTTTTATCGTACTAATGCAGGAAGGAGGTATGGCTATGCCAACGGTTGTTAAGCAGCATATGATTTCTCGTAGCAACGCATGCAGGTCATTCAAAGAGTTCAGCTTGAGTAATAGTACGGTTTTACCCAGAAGTGCGTCAAATAAAATTAACAAAGGCACGCCTCAGAAGCTCTTTACCGAACACAGTCAGTTTTTGATGGATTATTTTGATAAGCACCCATCCTCCACACTTGGTTTGGCTAGAGAAGAACTGTTTTTTCATTTTGAAGGCTTGGTCATCTTACTCACTGCTTTATGGAAACATTTGACGGAACATCACTTTTTCTCTTTGAAACAAGCATCGAAGTACAATTTGGATAGAGATGTTGAAAGAACCATCCTTCTTTGTCATGAAATCGTAAACAAATGGATAGAGGTAGGTGTAGATTTCCAAAAGAATTGCGTTGTTATCAAAATAAAATAAGATTACATAAATTGACTAGGTTATTTTAAATTACTGTATAATGGAAGAAGTATAGCTATTCGATATTGCTACGTGCAAACGGTCCAAGACAGGCATGCTATATAAATATTCTATTGAAAACCGTTTGGTGTTAAAATAGTACATATTATAGTGCCTACCTTTTGTTTCAGGAGATATTCTTGTGGAATCAAATGCTTCAAAACGATCATTGATATTCTTGGAGAATCTCTGCATACATTTCATTAGTGATTAAGAATTTGATATAGCTCTGACTTACAATTCTTTCATTACGCTTGTATTTGTCGTCTGCTACTTTTCGATACAAATGAGCCCAAAACTTGGGTGTCGTAATCAACGGAAAGCCACTGCTAGAAATCCCATTTTCAATTCATTTTCTCACTATAAAGAGACCAACGTTCATTGCATCTGCTCTCAAAATTGAGAACTCTTCTGATACTTGTCGAAGTATTTGTTATGTATAAAAATATAGCTATTAAAACTATCCATAACAGTAAGGTGATTATGACTTTAGATTTTATTCTTACATGATATTCTTTATAGTTATTTTTTAATAATAAAGATAGTTTGCATCTTCTCGAAATATATTTATCTGAAAGATTTAGGACAATGTCTTCAATGGTTTTTTGTTTTTTAGGTACATAGCTGTACAAGATATTGACCTCGATTTAATTCTTCTTAGAAAAAAGATGATTAGACAGAGTACAGTGAAAATCGTGTTAAATGGTGTGTAAATGATGGCAATAGCACCATTAATCGATACAGTCTCTGTCCTGATAAAACGCAAACAGGTATATCTGCCAAACTTCGAACGCTTAAAATTTGTTCTAACTTAATCATTTACAAAATAGGCTATGCCCCCATTGTATACCTGTTAAAACTTTGCAGACAGTGTTCAGCTAGTAATGCTTATGGTGAAAACTTAGTTGCTTTTGTTTAGTTACAGCTAGTTAGGTACTGATTATTCTATTTTAATACTGTCAACCTCATCCAGTGATAGGCATAGAGCCGAGATGTCAATACAGCATTGAACATTCAATCGATTCTTGCAGAATATGTTAATAATAACTGTAATATTAGATCAAGGAATGCTGCATTTAATAGAGTACTTTAACCAACATTATTAAACAGCCACTTGGCCCTTTTGCACTAGTAAGTATTTTATTCTATTCTGATTCGAACAGAAAATACTAACGTCATCATTATCTTGTCCAATCAAAAAATTCTGGGGTGATTTAAGTGAGTGCTTATAACACGCCAGAACTTTTTTTTTTTTTTTTTTCGACCATCAACAGGGTTTACAAACTATTAGAAAAAAGGAAGCTGTGTCTCCTTGGATTGGAAAAAAAATAATATGCTAATCAGACACCTTTCTTCTTCAAGGTCTGTTATTGTTGATGTCATTAGAGCCATTTTATCCCGACCCATGTCAACCGACGCTGCTCGTCCTTCGAAGTATCTTCCACATCGACATCCATTGACAGCATGGAATCATGTCAAAGGATCCACTTATAAATACAAGAGCAGACTGCTTACAACGCAGGTGCAATCGTTCTTAGAAAGCAGGCTAGATACAAAAAAAGATGATGCGAATGATCTGACAGCTGATGATGCTCAGGGGAAGCACCATAAAAGTCAATATTCACCGAGATTTATCCCTGTAAAGAGAAAGACAAGCGACGGGAAAGAGTTTATAGTGAACGGATGTACCATGAAGCAGAAAAAGAAAAAACCAAATACAGTACACGAGTACAACCGGCTAATCGTCTTCGCCATTATGGAAAATAGAATCAACAAAGCGATAAAGTACCTGCGTGAGATGGAAAACCGCCGTGTGATGCCAAATACACGTACATATACCCTAATTATAAACGGATACTGCAAGCAGTTAGATATGACCAGAGCCCTCAAGTGGCTGAATCGTATGTTGCAAAGAAAATATAAGCCAGACGTTTATATTTATACCAGTTTAATCGATGGTTATATGCGAGGCGCGGATATTGATAAAGCAGAAGATATATTCCGGAATATGATGAAAAGGGGAATTAAACCATCGTTAGTGACGTACAATGTGCTCATGTATAATTCAGCTCGACAGCTTAATATGAAATCAGCCTTGATGTTTTGGGGAAAGCTATTAGAAGCAGGACTAAAATCAGATGTATATACATTTGCCATCATCATACACGGATTGGGACTTGAAAGTCGTATAGACGAAGCTTGGAAAGTGTTTGAATTGATGAATGCTCAAAATGTTGGTATCAATGAAGTTGTGGCAACAACGCTCATGGGAATGCACGTAAAGCATAATGACAATGAACACGCTATCGAGTTATTCAACAAGTTTTTCAAACAAAATACGGCCTATAGACTGAAGCCCACGAATCACACTCGCAACGTCTTGTTGAATGCAATTATTTCCAAAACAGATGTCGAGACAATTAAAAAATATTATGAAGAATACACACAGTCACTCTCAAAATCTACGCCAACAGAGTCACCATACTTCCTTGGCGCTAATGTTTATACATATACATCCTTCATGCGTGCTTTCTTACGACACGATGATTTGTCCATGGTTGCCAAAGTCTATTCTGATATGAGAGCACGAAATATCCAGCCAACCCTTGTTACCTACTCCACTCTTATGCTGGCTCACGCCTTTGTTCCAGATCCAGTATCATGTCAAGCCATACTTGAAGAATTAAGAAAAGGTGGGGTACAGCTTAATGTTGTGTTATATACCATTACTATGCGGGCATGGGCTAAAGCAGGCAGCTGGGAAATGGTAAAGAATACTTACAACCTAATGAAGCAAGATAATATTGAGCCAAGTAAAGCCACCATGGAAGTTTTACGATGGGCAAGGTCCATGAACGATAGTGTATAGAATAATGTCTTTTTGCTGTAAATAAAAAAGTGTCTGCAAATATATACAATTACAGATATTTTATTTATAAATGTATTGTTCTACCCTTGCCAGTTCAAAGAATGAAAGGAAGTTCTAAAAACCCCTCTGAACTTGAGAGCAAAAGTGCTATGAATTGGAGAGAGGGGCATAGAGGTGAATCTCAGAAAGGGAGGCTATTGAAAAGATAGTAAGTAGAACTCAGGATATTCGTTAAGATCAAGACATCCTTTGTTAGCGAGAGAATTGGCTACAGCCTGCTTTACAGTGCCATTAGGATGATCGAGGACACGAAGCATATGAAAGATAAAAAGACCACGTATGGCGCGCGTCCTGCCTGCTTTGCCCTAGTCATCGTATCGTCGAAATGGGTTTCTTAGGAGCAGTGATGTTGGGCGCGTGAGCAAACTGCTCAAGGAGGGAAGCGTTTTATTGTTTGAGTCGGATAATTTTAGCCTTGGATGCAGCGAATTCTGCTTGTAGTTGCTTTACAAATATACGCGCTATTTCCAGAAAGAAATATCGTTCCAGGATGTTGTATTTTGTATATTTTGTATTATAAATTTTTGAACTATGCGACGTTACAAAAAAGTCTATTTGAAGCTCACATAAATATGGTAGGCATAGGATCTGATAAAGTCTATTTACAAGAAAAGATGTTGCTTCATTTGCATCAAATATGAAATAAAGAGAAAAGAAAAAAGGATCTATTGATTGTAGAATGCTTCAGTGGTGATGCTCAAATGGTTTATAAAATAGGACTGACACACATAAGAAATCCGAACTAAGCTGACAGAGTTAATTAAGGATAACATCTGCATCAATAATTATCCAAGTCATCTTACAGAGCTGGGTATAGCGGTTCTTAAATTTAGAAATTGCATCACAGTTTACCCTGGAAGCCAAATTTATTTTGAGTCTCAAAAAATTTTGTCCCTTCCCTTCTCTTTCGTAGGAAACATGACTTTCATTCGTGCTCTTGCTTCGGGTTCTCGCAACGCCCTTCGTACCCAGAAGGTTAATGCTGCTACTATTACTCAAACTGCCATGAAGGCTACTTCCTTCAAGGGTAACTTTTTTCAATTATCAAAATTATATAAATACTGACATCTATCTTTAGCTCGTAACTACGCTACTGAAGCTACCTCTGCTGGTAAAATTCGGTAATGCAGCAATAAACAACTATATCATATATGCACACAACGCTGACACAGTATAAATATAATAGTTCTGTTATTGGTGCCGTTGTCGATGTCCAATTCGAACAAGAAAACTTGCCCGCCATTTTGAATGCCCTTGAAGTTCAAGATCACGCTGGTGGACGTCTTGTTCTTGAAGTTGCTCAACACTTGGGTGAAAACACTGTCCGTACTATTGCTATGGATGGTACCGAAGGTAAATATAGAAAGTAACTTATTTGACGTGTTTCTCATTGAATTATTAAAAAGGTCTTGTCCGTGGTCAAAAGGTTATCGACACTGGTGCTCCCATTACCATTCCTGTTGGTAAGGAAGTCCTCGGTCGTATCATCAACGTTATTGGTGAACCCATTGATGAGCGTGGTCCCATCAACTCCAAGGCTCAACGTCCCATTCACGCTGATGCTCCCGAATTCGTTGACCAATCCCCCACTCCCGAAATTCTTGAAACTGGTATCAAAGTCGTCGACTTGTTGGCTCCTTATGCTCGTGGTGGTAAGATTGGTCTTTTCGGTGGTGCTGGTGTCGGTAAGACTGTGTTGATTCAAGAGTTGATCAACAACATCGCCAAGGCTCACGGTGGTTACTCCATCTTCTGTGGTGTCGGTGAACGTACTCGTGAAGGTAACGATCTTTACCACGAAATGATCCAAACTGGTGTCATCAAGCTCGATGGTGACTCCAAGTGTGCTCTTGTCTTTGGTCAAATGAACGAACCCCCTGGAGCTCGTGCCCGTGTTGCCTTGACTGGTTTGACCATTGCTGAATACTTCCGTGACGAAGAAGGTCAAGATGTGTTGCTCTTCATTGATAACATTTTCCGTTTCACTCAAGCTGGTTCTGAAGTATCTGCCCTTTTGGGTCGTATCCCCTCTGCTGTCGGTTACCAACCCACTCTTTCTACTGATATGGGTGGTATGCAAGAACGTATTACAACTACCAAGAACGGTTCCATTACCTCCGTCCAAGCCGTCTACGTCCCTGCTGATGACTTGACCGATCCTGCTCCTGCTACCACTTTCGCTCACTTGGACGCCACCACTGTCTTGTCTCGTTCCATTGCCGAATTGGGTATCTACCCTGCCGTCGATCCTCTTGATTCCAAGTCTCGTATCTTGGATCCTCGTATTGTCGGTGAAGAACACTACAAGGTTGCCACTGAAGTTCAACAAATCCTTCAAAACTACAAGTCTCTTCAAGATATCATTGCCATTTTGGGTATGGATGAATTGTCTGAAGAAGATAAGCTCGTTGTCGAGCGTGCTCGTAAGATTCAACGTTTCTTGTCTCAACCTTTCGCTGTTGCCCAAGTCTTCACTGGTTACGAAGGTCGTCTTGTCAAGCTCCAAGATACCATTCGTTCCTTCAAGGAAATCTTGGCTGGTAAGCACGATAACTTGCCTGAAAACGCTTTCTATATGCAAGGTGATATCAATGATGTTCAAAAGCGTGCTGAAGAACTCGCCAAGGAATTGGCTAACCAGTAAATTCATACAAGCAAAAGTGCCCCATTTACAGACAATTTTAATATGAAGGAAGATGATACGCATATAAAAGCATGATAAAAAACTTGAAAATAAAACAGGAAGGAATTCTTTCGCCCCCTTAAAACTTACTGCTCGACAATTCTAACATAGAAAAAGTGATGACTTTACTACGGCTACATGGATGACGTTAATGTCGTACATATAACAAAACCAGTTCGTGGCTTTTTTTAAGTTGTTTATTATTGTTGAATTGTGGTTTCTTTTCCTTTTTTTTTTTTTTTAAAGTAGTAAACATGTTGAAACTCTTTGGGACAAAAAGGAAAAAGTCATCGTTTAAACCAAACCAAGTTAAAATACCTGTTCCGATGATAAACGGTGTTCAATATGCAGACATGTCTGATTCTCAAATACAAGACATCCTCAGTCATGCAACTAATAAAAAACCCAAAACACCTTCTTTATCTAGTCAAAAGTCCAATAAAAATAGTATCACACACATTACACCGATCCGATCCATCAGCTCACCTCCTATCTTGGTTATGCCGAAACCAAAGCACCGTCTGCCACCTACGTTGGTCATCTTGAAGAATACAGAGCATGAAAAAACGCAGGTTGATACCATGGATAATGATGATGATGACCAAGATCTATTGAACGTTGCCTTTGTGCCTGTAATCAAAGATGAGGATCATGAGCAACCCTCTCACAGGTTAGTGTCAACTGATACGAAACAAATACATTTGGAACCATCCAATGATGTTACGAGAAAAAGCGACGATTCAAATACATCATTCCTATCCGCTTCCGAGTCTTCTTTTCTTTCTCTTCCTATAACTACTGAAGCAAGCCATAATCCTAACACAAGGATGATAAAGCAAGAAAACATAGTAAAGCCAATACAGGGTCAACCAATAGAGAATACAAAAGAACATCGCCAAGCATCTTCTCTTTCTGATACAGTAAATAAACAAGATTCACCTCCTTTTGAGGCACTCTCGACCTCATCACAGAAAAACATCAATAATATGCCAGTGAGAAAATCAGCAAATGCCCAAAATGATATGATAGACGAAATGCAAGCTCAAATACGAAAGATGGCTTTAAAAGAGGACCTATTGGAGTTGAGGCGTACGCTAGATATGATGGAACAACAACGAATATTAGACAGAAAGGAGCTGATGTCACGAGTGATGGAACAAAAGATGAGGGAAAAGGAAATCATTGAGCAAATCAGTTCAACCAAACAACTGCTTGAAGATGCCTTAGCAAAGAACTTGTTTAATGCCGGGATGTATCAAGATGAAAGCCAACAGCAGCGTAATAGAAGTACTGAAACAAATATTCAAACACTTGTGGATTCACAAAGTAATATAGAACTGGAGCCTGCATCTAATGCCACAACCAGTATAAAGCCTGTTGCGTCAAACTCTACACCAACAGCAAAGTCTAGAAAACCAGGCTATACTGATCCGCAGACAAAAGAAGAAAAACCAGATAGACAATATCAACGTGGCAGAAAATCTAATTATTCTGACTCGAAAGGCAACTATGAAGACGGCTACTTTGCTGATGCCTACACTTTGTCTCAGTTCAACTATTATGAACTTCCACCTGACAGATACATCCGTAGAGGAACCCAGCAAGTACCTCTTGAGTACGACTATAACTATCCTGATATGTATGGTCCGTCTAAAATTGGTTTACAGCAAGATCAACCAAAGAAACCTAAACGACGGCAACGTTCTAAATCACTTGAAACACAATGGAAAACTAACGCCGCTACTGAGCATGAGTTTATTCCTAGTGCTGCCTCTCTGCCTCGCTCGCGTAAATCATCGCTGCGTAGTGCCAAAAGCCTGCAATCAGAAGGAAGTGTACCTCGTCTTTCGCAATATCAGCAAATAGGAGACACTCAGGCACAAGGTGAAGATTATTTCACAGGTGCAAATATAGACTCTGATGATGAAATCATAAACAGAAATGAACGGTTATTGTCGATTGAAGAGCAACGTTATCCCAACGAAGGCCGTCCTTTAAAAAGGAATTCTCTAAGATATCGGTCAGTAGACGATAAGAGATGTCCAATGGATGGCCTTAGACCCTTACCTCCGCCCATGTTCTACCATCATGCTGGATTTATGCCTTTACCTCCATTACCACCCTTTGCTCCTGGTGTTAATCCAATGGAACAGCAAGTCGAGCCAGCTTATTATGGGTATCGACCAGACTATTTCGGACACCCATCTCTAAGTAGATCGTCATCAAGGATAAGAGGTCCTACGAAAAAGTCGCTGTGGAATCCTAGTGGATTACCTTCACCTTACAGAATGAGAAGGAGAGGTGACGGTCAAGATCCGTATAATGCCTATCAAATGGGAGATATGGATAATGAGCCACCAGGTGATTTTGATTCGTTCCAGGAAGATTTTATACCTCCTAATGGGTTCATTTCTCATCCGTCTATGAACAGGTTACCACAGAGATCACAACCAATGTATACAGATCCAACTTCATCCTTGTTGTATATGCAGCCATAAAATAAATAAACGTGTATTTTTATTTCTTTCTTTATTTGAAACGCTATTTATAATCATGTATCTTTTGTCAAATCGTACAAGGATGGAAAAAAAA
>NW_019671920.1:1196176-1200911 GCF_002708625.1 Rhizopus microsporus ATCC 52813 | reverse complement strand
AAAAAAAAAAAAAAAAAAAGAGGTTTATTTCTATGGATTTCTATAAATAAATAGGTTTATGCTAACTTATGAGCAGGTTTTTCGCTGTTTAGTGCCTTTTTGATATCAAGTTCCTTTACTGACGCATTCATTGTTTTTTTGACTTGTAGTTTTTGCTGTTTGCCAATATACGCTTCAATGCCAATTGCTGTACATAAATCAGGGTTAAGTTCATTTCTACTTTTTATTTTATTTTTATTACCTGTAAAAACAAGCGCAACACCTGCCCATTGGCCAAACGTCAGCGTATGATTGAACCAAAAGACGCTGAGTAACATCGTAAATAGTTTACGAGTGACCGTAACCGTTACAAGGCGAAGGCTGCCATAGTGCTGAAGGGTATAAAAGATGAAGCACTGACCAAGCGCACCACAAAAGCCAAATAAGAGTACGTCGCGAATAACAGCAGGGTGTTGGTGGAAAAAGAGCAAGGCTTGTTGTAATTCATTATTGAATGGATGGAAAATCAAGTAGGCAGCAGAAAAGGCAGAGCCAATGATGTTCATATAAAACATCATATGCTGTCCACTGACAAGGTGCTTGTACTTTGTAAATATCTGATCCTGTGTCGCATTTGTTAACCCATCAATAGCCAAGTTCATTGAAAGTAAGAATAAGCCCCAGAGTGAACTTGTGGCAGCTGCTTTCTTGGAGGAGCTTGTTTCGTGGTACAGCATAAACATGGAAACACCCATTGTAACCAAGGTTACGCATAGGTATTTATGCCAGTCAAACTTTCTTCGATAGACAAGTACATTCATGAACAGCACAGGAACAAGTTTGCATGATTTTCCAAGGATCATTGTCGGATAGTCTATATGCTTTAATGCTTCATACCCAAAAGGTGAACCAATACAATTGAAGAATGCGACTTGAGCATATTTGAGGTAAAGGCTGAATGGTGTATCTTTTAAGTTTAAGCTTTTGCCACAGACTTTTAAATAAATAAAAGCAACGATAGCTGCTATCAGTGATTGTACTAAATTGAGAACAATAAAGTACTTAAACTTCTTCGGTGGTTCTGTATCTCCATAAGGTGTTGTGCTCACACGTTCCTGAACAACGCCCCAAGTCAAGAAGCAAGTATAGATTCCAATGACACAGAATGCGAAACGAAGCATGTGGGAAGAGAAAGAACAAACCCAAAAAAAAGGAGGTAAAGGTAATTAAAATTTAATTGTAAAGGTGTATAAATCTGATTGGACGATGCAGACTGCTTATATAATTAAATGAAAATTACTATGGTTCACAAAAGAGTAGTAAAGTTGTGACAAAACTAAGACAAAGGATATGATTAAATCCCTTCTAAGCCCGTGATTTATTTTCAACAATTCACTTTATATATTTAAAGTTATGCTCGTCCATTTCTGTATAATCCTTTGCATGGATACCTTTGAAGAGGTGTGTTTGCTGTGATTGGATAACACATCAGAATGGGTGCGTTTTGTTGGAGTAATAGCCATGATTGTTTTTGCGACCGCAAAGAAAGAAGACTAGGAAGAAACAGTGGGGCATCAAACTCTCTGTTATCTTCATCAATAACGAAGCGATGGAATGTAAATCACCTCGTTCAGCAATAGCAAGTTTTTACGCTTTTTCTCATTAATAGACATCCTCAATGCTCCCTCATTCCATTGGCTGAAAGTGTAAGCACCACACGATTCTTTTTATTAAAGTCGACATATGACGAACTGTCGACAGTAATGCTTTGTTCCTTTAGTACAACATGGGCCATTTGATCTAATTGATGCATAGTTTTGGGCAGAGTACGATTTGGTAAATTGGTGAATGCATCTAAGATACAGCTCAAAACAACACTGAATCAAGCAGTTGTCAACATAGATGGAGAAGATAAGGTTGTAAAGGCTCTTTTGTGCCACACTTCATTTTCAGATAAATATACAGCAAAACCTTTTTCAGTTCCTATTTCTCTACACCTTTGAACGCTGTCAACTTATTTTTTTCATTTAGCTTGGGCAGGAAACAACGGCAAGGAAAGCCCAATTGAAAGTTGATGGATGGATTATCACCTTATCTTTTCCTTCTACTTCAGCAGCTGTTTAATTGGAAGCCATACTTTACTCCAATCATGGATATATCTGTTAAAACTTAGTATATCCTCAATGAGCTGTTCTCTTGTAAACAATTGTTCAAATTGATCATTGGACATATTATTACCACTGCTTGCTGTATGACAAAGATGTGGAAAACAGTATCAAGGAAACTAAAAATAAAGCATGCACAAAAGAGCTTTTACAGCCACTTGATTGAAAGAAATATGACTTCCAACTATTACAGGGTAACACTAAAGGCACTGCAAAAGGGTACTGTAAAATCCAAAAAAGGTAATACTCCCAAACTGCAGAACAGAAGTTTGGCAAAGCTATTTGTGATTTAATTCAGAAACTGCTCAGGGCTACTATGCAAGAGGATGTCAATGAGGTTGAGCCGTTACTTTCTAGCCTCTTTGACGATTCTGACCAGGGGTACTATTTACGTTGGACGGATACTAAAATTCTTGAAGCTAAGAATCTATCCGTGCAACATCCTAATATCTGCATAACAAAGTCTCTTGGCCTCAGGTGGCATCATTAATTGTATTTCTACGTTTATATCAAAGAAGAGTACACCTTTTGATGCAATATAGTCAAAATATATTTCGTACGTAAGCCAAAGTCATCTTAGATATTAACATAATACCTTGTATTAAGCCCATAACGTCGATTCATGGTATCTCTGGTCTGTAGTAGTTGACGACGCACCATATAATATAATTCACTAGATGTTAACAACATTTACTGTTGTAAAGTAATGCATATGTTACATTAACTTGATCTTCTTTGTCTTGAACCAACATACAATGTAACAAAAAGAATTCGACCTTTATGTTTCTTTGATTACTCCATAGCTTCAATATTACATTGATATAGTTGTATATACCTGTTTCAGTATTAAACTACATAAAATATAATCTCTTCTATGTCTATCGAGGTAAACAGAGCCTCGCGCTGATCTTCCGTAGACATAAGACTCTGGTAAGTGTATCAGAATTCGGTTTAGAGAGTTCATCCACTGGATAAGGTGAGTACAGCTAGGTGTAGATATATTCAGCGGTGGCCTGTCTGCTTGATTGATCGAGGTACAGATCACTGCTCTCAGGATGATACAGGACAGAAATATGACGTTACGATTCCCATACTTTGATAAAGTGTTTAATAAACCCGGGAGGTTTCTCGCCTTGTTCGAACCAAACTCTTTCTGCTTTGAGACTCTCAATTTCAGCTATTTCGTCTTGGAGATTATCTATTTGTGTTTCAATGCTCGGCAACAGCATAGGCAAAATGCTACAATGCTTGCATTGACGAAGTATGCGATCTCGCTTGCCTTGTAACTTTTTCAGCTGTCTTTTGTTCTCCAATTATTCTGGCGAAGCTGGAAGCGTTTGACAAAGAGTTCTTTGCTACATCTTAAGTCATAAAGAAATCATAAAGAGATAAGGGAATTCACATGGAACTGCGCTTGTGTTTAGTGAGCATGGATTCCTGGAAATAAACAGAATGAGCCATTTCACCAATTTCAGCGATCAAGCACTGCTAGTGCTTGCAGAGTAATACATCTCACTCACAAAACAACGTGAATACCAGGAAGAGGAGAATGAACAGGATACTGTCATTGCGATAATCTACCTCATTAGGCGACATGAACCTCCAAAAGGTCAAAGACTGATATGTCTCTTTTGAGGTCCATGCGATGAACTGTATATAAACAAGATGCTTATTAATAGACCTAGAGGTACCATGATAGTAGGTACGAGAACGGATGCACTGCAGTCTACAAAGCGTATTGTAATATTTAGAGCATATAGAAACCATTGCTTCATCTGTTATGACTTGTTTGAGGACGCACAGCGTATACCCTGACCTTTCTCTGATGCTTGCGTCTAGACTTGTTCAAAATAAAGTTTGTTGTTTTTTTCATGTTTCCGAACGCGTCTATCATTTGCTATTACCATTTTTGGTGGAGGCGTTCTTTTGCTTATGCATAACTTGCTTCATTTCTTTATACAAGCTTAGTGCTTCATATAATAACTACTAAAAAATAGTATTTATCTAGCTTTTACTTGCAAAAAGTCAAAGGGAAAAAAAAAAGAGTTGGCAGAGTAACACAAAAAGTGTGTGTGACCAACACTAGGAAAAAAGCCCAAGGACGCGTGGTATAAACAAAGAATGCATGAAATTTATTGCCTTTTAGTCTTTTTACTATATAAAAATAGAGGTGAATAGCTTCATTAAAGTATATATTCAAATGATAGTCTGAATGAATATAAAAAGTATAAAAAGATAGGGCAAACTTTTAAAAGCCATGAAACACTCTAGAAATAAACAAAAATGTGAGTGTAAACCTTATTTTCTTGTAAGGAGCAAAATCTTATTTATTGATAAGACAGAAAACAACAACTTCACATAACTAAAAAAAGAGGTATAAAAAGAGAGACATTTGCTCTCACCTCTTTTTTTCTCTCTTTCTTTTCTCCTTCTACTTTTTTTCTTTCTTTTTACTCTTTTTGGTTCCTTCTGGTGACTCTTTTTGCTGTTCTCTTTGGTCAATGTAAGTTTTTTTTTAAAACTTACTCAGCAAGGCGGTGATTGTGTGTTCAAGGATTTCTATGCAATCTCTTTCTATGATGCTCAACACG
>NW_019671920.1:1182155-1196076 GCF_002708625.1 Rhizopus microsporus ATCC 52813 | reverse complement strand
TGCTCAGCACGTGTCCTGCACTGACAACGGTCGGTCGTTTCATCACTCAACTGGAGGCTTTCAAGCAGCCAAAAGGAGAGTTATGAACATTCGATCGGAATCTTTACAGGGGGCTAGTAGCTAGTTGGGAGTTGGTTATCCGAGATCACAGCTGTGACAGATTATTGATGATACTTCCTACTGTCTGGCACATAAGCTAGCTGACAACTGACAAGGCTCAGCTAATGCATACCCCAACGGCACGGGTCTTTGCAGACTGCTTGGTATTTGATGGTCTGGTGGTTTTTATGAGTGCCTGGTCTCTTGTTCTGATGGTCAATGGCCGACCTGAAGAATGTCGTCACTGCAGCAATCAGAGCCTTCAGAAGTCTTTTGGTATCGTTGCCGACGTTTTTTTCTTTTTTAGGTTTCCTTTGATGCAAAGCATTGGCTTTTGGGAATAGTCTTTAATAAATGAATAGTTTTTTTAAGAATGACTTTTACTAATGTCTTTATTTGCACTGAAAATAAATACTTTTTTTTTTTTCTAAATCACTTAAGTTACTATATTGAAGATATGCGCAGCATCAGAGCTGTACTAATGCCCAATGGACACAGTCACACCCTTATTACACATCGTTGATCAACTTAACACTGAGAAGCTCATAAGGATCCAAGCTACAGAGGAATTAATGAATGCAAAAACATTTAAATAACACAATAAAACACTCGGTTGCTGGACAGCTATTGTCAATAGACTAAGCACAAAGTTAGGGTATATCAAGGCTTTTGCTTTTTGAAAGAAGATGTAATACTATAAGTGAATAGTATGATTCTACTGATTTGGTAGAAAATATCCAAATGTTGTCAGGTAAAAGAGAGACTATATGTAGATGTTATATGTTCAAAGGTTCTACTTGTAATGTAAATCCAGTTTTATTACTTTTTAAAAGCAAAACAGTCAACATACTATGAGCAATGTATAAATATCCTCAATGCATTATTCAACCATGATTGCTGATAGAGCCTATAGAGTGATAGGGCATAAATAAAGTCGTTGTTCAAAGCACATTTTATAAATTACATGCCATTTTGAGTTGTAGCATTCAAGTATAAATCGAATTATATAATACATTTTTTGTTTGAACAGCCTTCAGCTTCCTTTCAAAAAGAGCATTTTGCAGTTTGAGAGGGAGTATTACCTTTTTTGGATTTTGCAGTACCCTTAGTATTACCCTATTTATTATATATTACACTATTTCTAGAAAGGGATGTCGCGCTGGCTTGTCGCTTTTTCGTATGAATTATATTATAAAAACTGTAAAAATGCGACTTTACTTTCTGAAAAGACAATATGATGAAATCAATATACCGACGTCTATTTATGCCTCAAACTATATAAGATTCATTGTCATTCCTTATGAGTATGTATCCTCTACGTCCTTCGGTTCCTCCAAACCTAGCCTTCATCTGGTCTCAGCGATTGCCGTTTATATGCTTGTACCCCTACAGGAAATTTTTCGCTAACATTCACTTTCAAACGGATTGAACGACGTTTGTTGTATTATTTTATTTTTGCGCTCATTTGGACCATATATAAAACACCACGTTTAAACAAAAAATGTAGATCATATACTTTACTGTAAGAATATCAAGTATTATAATCTTTTATAAAACATGTCAAACATGCAATCTTTGAAGCAGAAGCAAAGCCGGATTTTTTAGATCATTTTGATAGCAGGTCTCTATATCTTTCATATCTTCAAATTGTTTTCTACAATCTTTATTTATTTTATTGTACTCCACGCAAAACATTAGATCAAGAGCTTGAGCTCCTGATATTAACGTTTCAATTGAAAGAAAAATAAAAGAAAAGAAAAAATGTTTTTATCATGTGCTTATGATCAAACCATACTTCCTTGTACCGTCTCTATTACCATCTCTGTATTCAGAAAGAAGTTACTTTATTCACAAAGTTTTTCCTCATGTCCAGAAAAAAAAGATATCTCATCTTGTTTATTACCTAATTTTCAACCCCAAGTCGTCCCAGATAAAAATTCAACAGTCTCATTTGAGGTTAAAATGCTGTATCTTTTCTTTACAAAATGGTATCAACTGACGATCATAGCAACGATGCAAAGGAACTTGAAGTTATGTTGTCAAGGATACAAAATATCATTGTTGATTGTAACACATGGATACACACTACGATGTAACCCAGGTTATAATTTTTTTTTTTCTTCTCCTTTCTTTCTAGATGTTCAAAAGGGTCAGGAACAATTAGTACCAGTAGTTAATTACCATACACCGGAAGAACTATATAAGCTCTTTGACTTTACTTTACCAAATAAGGGCGTTGGTTTAGAGGGTATGTCAAGTCATTAGAAAAAGTATAAAGGAGAACTGACGCCCTGTTATTAGGGATATTTAAAACTATTAACTCAACCCTTGAATACAGCGTGAACTCATGGAATCCTCGTTTTTTGGATAAACTCTATGCTGGAACAAATCCAATTGGTGTCATATCTGAACTGCTACTAGCCGTATTAAATAGCAATGCACATGTATTTCACGTTTCGCCTGTACTCAGCCTTATGGAGGTCGAAGTAACAAAAGCAATTGGGCAGTTATTAAATATGGGCGAGGTAAAAAGCAAAAGATAAATATAAAGAAAAGAAATAAGGCTTATATTTGTACGAAGAAAGCAGGAGGCATACTCTGTCCTGGTGGCTCAGCTTCTAATTTGTTAGCGATGATTACTGCTCGAAATAAGTTGTTCCCAAGCATTAAAACGGAAGGATATTTCCCACGTCCTTTTCACCCGCAATCCAAATATGGAAAATTAAAAGTGTTTACATCCATACATAGTCATTATAGCATTGATAAAGCAGCTCAAGTGCTTGGTTTAGGCCTCGATAACATAGTTAAAGTACCTGTTGATCACGAGGGAAAAATGCAGGTGGATGAATTGGGTAAGTGATTCATGCTATAAAAAAGAAGTCTATTTTCAAACATTATTTATAGAGAAGCTCATTGAGCTGAGTATTCAAAAGGATGAGACACCTTTTTTTATTAATGCAACAGCAGGAACAACAGTACTCGTAAGTTGAAATTTACAAAACCGCTCTTAACTCGTACACACACATATATACACTTTCGTGAAACAGGGAGCGTTTGATCCGATCAAGGATATAGCGACGATAGCCAAAAAGTATCATTGTTGGCTTCACGTTGACGGTTCGTGGGGAGGAAGTGTAGCATTTTCAGACAAGATGATGAAAACGACAACTTGGCTAAAAGGATCAGAACATGCCGATACATTCACTCTCAATCCACACAAATTACTTGGAGTTCCTTTACAGTGCTCTATGCTTTTGACTCCACATGAAGGACACTTGCTATTTGCAAAATCCAACTCATCTCAGGCAGATTATCTATTTCACGGCAATGAATATGACATCGGAGCAGGTACCATCGGCTGTGGCAGGAGACCTGATGCAACCAAGATGTTTATGGCATGGAGGTATTATGGAAAGGATGGATTAGGAGGGCGCGTTGATAAGGCATTAAGCCTCGCTAGTCAGTTCACAAGCATGGTCAGAGAGCGCAAAGGGTTCAAGTTGGTTCAGGATCCAAGTCCGTTCTTACAGATTTGTTTTTGGTTTGTGCCACCTACTATCGAAAAACATGTTGAAAGTCTCAAAGGCAAGGAATACAGTCTTTGTTTGTCAAGAATAACAAGGCACTTGCATCAGCAAATACGAGAAAAGGGGGAGTTTTTGGTGGATCATTCACCATTAGAAGGCATACCCGATTTCTTTAGAGTAGTTATTAATGCTCCTACCTTAAGCCTGCATCGTGACCTAGAAAGACTCCTAGATGTTATTGAGGAGGTAAATGCATCTGTTGACTGGAGTGAACTTTTATAGAAAAAAATTCATTGTTCAAATGACTCTTTGAAATTCAGAACACAAAGAAAAGCATAAACCCTATTTTTATTCTTTTTTTCTTTTTTTTTTTTTTTACCAATTTATTTCCATGACAGCGCCATCTATACTATGTAAAGTAAGGGCACTCTATGCCTTTGAGTCTGACGATCCATCTTCCCTAAGATTCAATGAAGGGGATTGCATTAACGTATTCTATAAACTACCCTCTGGATGGTGGGACGGCTGGTAAAAAGTCAACCTTGTATACCCAAACAATCAATGAAAACCTTATTCGTGTTTAGGTGTAATGGACAACGGGGATGGTTTCCTAGCAACTATGTTGAGGTGATTGAGGACTACTGCGATACAGATTTTGTATGCTACAACGTTGCTTTTATTACTACATTATTTACTCTTCTTTAATTTAGAATAACACGGCATTGCATCAAGATGAATTACTTCAAAAGGATTGTAATTATTACTCAAACAACCAACTACAACAATTCCCTGTCTACTATGAAGAAGGATCAGCTTCGACTATCGAGAGATCAACTTCAGCAAATGATTTGACTGATATGCGACATAAAAGAGTAATAGCAAAGGACATTATTGCATATCAACAGTAATAACTTATTCACTTTACTATAGTGGTGCATGTCTTTACCAGCTTACAGCCCATGGCAACAACAGGAAATGACACAAGTAAAGAAACAAAATTATTCGATAATTTTCTCCTTTTGCATTAATTTTTTTTTATTCACAGCGGGAAAAATTATTAAACCGTCCATTGTCATTAAGCATCGATTATAACGAATTGATATCTTATAAAAAGCTACTTGTTGACATCACTTTGGCCATCAACAACCTTGTGACAGCAACCAGAAACAGTCAAAGCTATAATCTACATACAACACAAGTTGTCAATACAGTTCGCAACATGATGATAGCGACGGGTACTGTCACCAAAGAGTCGATCAACATCAAATCAGATAGTCTATTAAGATCACATCATAGACACTTGATGAGCATACTATCAAGACTAATATTCTCTGCTCAGACAAGAGATGCGACAAGACTATTCATCGAGTCACAGGACCTGTTATCTACCGTTCGAAATTACGTCCATCTTTGCGAGAGTATGGGCATTGAGCTTCAACATGTTGATCCAATATTGCTCTCTGACTGGAGTTACAGACGACAAAATTCGATTCAATCAAGGTATCAGCTTGTCCCCGATTTGATTGATAATGTGATTGCCTGTGGTAATGCCATGCAAGAATCGATGAAATCTTTTATAGCGCACCTCGGTTGCTCCTCCGATACAAATTCACTTATTGTACTCTTATTTACTCATTATCGTAATATTGTTAATCAAAATGGACAGTTTTTGTCTATTATTGAAGACGTCGACTTTCAATATGTCTCCCATTCGCCCCGCATGAAAGAACTCGCATATTCTAAACAAAGGTTGTACACTGCACTTGGCACCCTCTTCATCAAGATACAGTCCATGACAGAAGATGGAGATGAATGCATAACTGAAAACATGAAACAGACCGCCCATTCGATTATTGAGGCGATTCAAACAATCTGTAAAGTTATATCAGAGCTTTTGGCTGAGCAGAGCAGTGTAACTCATATTGATGAAGCAAGCAGTAATAATCAGGTCAAGACAAACGGAAACAATCTGATGCTTTTATCGGATACCTCAAGTCACAGTAGCAGTCGCAGCAGCTTAATTGAGCCAGCATCGAGTGAACAAAAGCCTCATGCGGTAGATCTCTTTCATGATTATTCTTTAGATAGTCAAATATCGCTTCGCTCGTCTGATACATTAAAGCACTTTAGCCTAGAGGATAAGGCAACCCTAGATATCACACCGCCCAACGAGAATGACGAGGAGCCGCCAGTATATAAAGCGAATGAACACGACAGTGATAGCAACATAGCGTCTCGAAAGGTTTCGATCCTGACGGCAACTACGCAAAGCTCTAGGACAGCCACTGTCGAATCCGAGCCAGAATATCTTCGTTACGACTATGCACCAAGCGAAATTGTGTTTGCTACAGACGGTAGCGTCAAAGGTGGCACACTCCGCGCTCTTGTCGAACGTATGACTCTACACGATTATCTCGATATGAACTTCAACACTACCTTTTTACTCACCTACCGCTCCTTTTGCACATCACAAGAATTCCTAGGTCTACTCAAGACACGTTACAACATTCAACCTCCCGACGGCCTGACGCCTGAGGAGTATGAGGTGTGGGTCAATAAAAAGCAAAAGCTTGTCAGACTCCGCGTCTTTAACGTTCTTAAGATCTGGCTAGAACAATACTATTATGAAGATGATTCAATCATTCTGGACCAGTTACTTGAATTTACCAATACAACACTCAAGGATACACTTAGCTTTTCAGCCTTCCAACTGGAAAAATTAATATCCAAGCGTAAAGAAGCCTGTACGACAAGTCTCAAAAAGCTAGTGATGACCCAATCGATCAATGCACCGGACCCAATACTGCCGCGTAATCTCAAAAAATTCAAGCTGCCCGATATTGATACAACAGAGATGGCGCGTCAATTGACACTGATTGATTACAAGCTGTACAGCTCCATACGTCCTATTGAGTGCTTGGATAAGGCATGGTCCAAAGACCTTCAAGAGAATGGTGTACCGATTGCAGCCAACATACAAGCATCAATCCATTACTGCAATCAAATCACGACCTGGGTCTCTGATGAGATCCTTAGTCAGCCAGAAGTCAAAAAACGCAGCATGCAAATCAAGTATTGGGTCAATGTCGCGGAGAAATGCCGACAGTTCAACAACTTTAATACCTGTATGGCCATTTTATCCGCCTTTGATAACAGTGCCATCGGAAGGCTCAAGCGAACATGGGAATCCGTTGGGGCAAGAACACATCATATCGTTGCACACATCCGCAAGCTGATGGGGGCCAATCGTAACTTTGTTCAGTATCGTGCGCTCATCCACTCGGTTAATCCGCCCTGTATACCCTTCTTAGGCATATACCTTCAAGACTTGACCTTCATCGAGGATGGAAATCCAAACTTCTTGAAGGGATCTAACCTAATCAATTTTGCTAAACGAGCTAAAACGGCTGAAGTGATACGAGAAATTCAGCAATATCAATCAATAGGATATCCGTTTAAGCCAGTAGAGGAGATCCAAGGCTTTATTTGGGAAAACCTTCATAGTTCAAGAGATGAGGATCAACTATACAACGAGAGTTTAAAGCTAGAACCAAAGTAAGTTCTTTTTCATGTATAAATCGCTTGGATTAGTATTAATCTTGTTTCATAGGGAAAGAGGTGATGAAAAGATTACACGATTATTACAAGAGTCAGGATTCTTGTAAAGAATAATTTACTATATTTTATTATGAAACATCTTGTCTAAGAATGAAAATAAACCATACGAATCTTGATTATCTTGCTGCTGTTCTTCAGGTTGTCTTTGTTGTTGTTGCTGTTGTCTTGACAAAGCAATCGATTTTAAATGATGATGACGATGTACAATTTGCCTTTGTTCAAGATGAGGAATATAAGTCTGTTCTTGTTGCTGTGTTAATAACAAACAGCGGGATAAGCTGAGCTTCATCGGGTCTTGATATCTTTTTATGCATTTATACTCTCTACCCACCAACTCTAATTCTTTGTTTAGTTTTTGCATATTCTTTGGGTGAAATGGACTCGTCTCATCCTCTATTTGCGCTTGTTGTCTCTGAAGCATTAGTTTTTGTTGTGTTCTTGACATACGTGTCATTTGAAGTGGTGAATTACTGATGATATTTTCATGAGAATTGGATCGTTTGGGTGGTGAATTACTTTCAGTGGAGGAAATGAACTGTGATTTAAGTAATTGCTTCTTGTTTATGCTGGGCTCATTACTATTATTACTGTTATTATTTGTAGAGTAGGAAGATATCTTGGGCACAACAAGGTTATTGGCTACTGCATTAAATGTTTGTTCTACGGGTGCTGCAACTGCTGTATGACTTAGCGGTACTGGGTTTTTGTTGTCAATTATTGCTGTTGTTGTTGGTTGAGGGTTGTCTGTGCTGTTATTTATAGCTGTAAAATTATCCAAGGTTGATTGTTTTATAGAAGCATTTGAAGACTTTCTTCTTGCTGTAAATCCTGTCAAAGCCTTTCTATCTGTAGATAATCTATGTAGCGATCTTTGTGATTGACTACGACGCATAACTGGTCTATTATTACTTTCATTATCTTCCACTTCAGCTTCTGTATCTGTATGTGCGGCGTTATTGCTCACTCTGGCCATGGGCGCTAATTTGTTAACATGAACCCTTCCACTTGAACGCCTTTTGACATGGTGACGAGTGTACTGCTTTTTATTGTGTTGCTTTTCTGCTGCTCCAGCAGTTGTTGTTGTCGTTGATGGCTCTTCTTCTCCCATAACAAACTTATTTTCCTTCATTGACTATGAAATACAAATTTTTCGAAAAAAGAGATTCGTACATTTTATATTTTAAATTCCGAATTAAATGGGTCTGAGTTTATTAGTGCTGCTATTTTGACTTTAAAAGTTAAATTGCCACCACAATGAAGTAATCTGCCAATTCTGTAGTCAAGGTTGACCATGATTTATCCTCCCAATGAAAAATATCAAGGTCATTCTCTTAGAGCTCTCTTTTCTTTTGGTATTGCTCATGAACTCATTGCTGTGGTGACTGGCTTTAGAAGATAACTCAGGAAATGTCTCCTGAAGAAAGCATAACCTTTTCGTTCAACACCAACAAGCAATCAGGGAATCGACATATCTAGGCCCCCATCTCCTATCTGGACACTCTACGTTCATGTATATGAATAGGATAGGGCTGTTGCCTTGTGTCTCCTCAAATTTTGTCTCAGAAAAAAAATCCACATAGTCTTAGTTCCTGTATTTTTTTTTAAAATTGGTTTTTACATGTCAAGTAAAAGAGATTTTGAAATTGGCAATTTGCCTGAAGGATTGAACGTCTGCATTTCAGAAGGGGCGCCCAAGCATTTAAACACATATTCCTTGGGATTAAAACAAGATATAGACAAGTTTGGCCTTGCTGGTAAAATATGGCAAAGGTAAGACACAAGGGAAGAAAGAAGCGAAGTGTTGACAGACATGTAGTGCTTATACACTACAAGCATTATTTTCTCTTGATACCCGATCAGCTCTAGAGCCATCTCATCCTATCCCAGAAAGCTACTACTCAACTTGTACAGAACCAGCACCTAAGGAAACCTATAGAATACTAGAACTAGGGGCAGGGACAGGCTATGTAGGTATTGCGTTAGCCAAACAACTAAGACGGCCATGTCAAGTGTATATTACAGACTTGGAACAGGTTGTTCCTTTAATACAAGAGAACGTCAACATGCACTATCGTCCTACAGAGAACGCGGCAGAGGTGATCGTAGAGAGGCTACATTGGGGAAACAGACAGGATAGTGAGAGATTATTGGCATTGGCTGGTGGTCATTTTGATCTTGTCGTCATTAGCGATTGTGTGTACTTTCCAGAGTTATTTGAATTACTGCTTTCTACTGTTTTGGATGTATGCGACATGTCAACCAAGGTTGTCATTGGATACAAGTGTCGTTCGCTTGAGAAAGAGATAGGCTTTTGGCAAGACTATTTTGGAAGATATTTCGAATATGAGCCAGTTAGAAAAATAGAAACTGATGACGAAGGCAGTAAAGAAGTGGGTGATTTCTTGGGGGCAGAAGAGCAGTTATTCGTATTTATTGCAACTAAAAGGAGAGAAAATGAGGTTAAGATGGCAGACGATACGTTTACTACTCTGTTATTTTGCTCAATGGGATTATGAATAAATGTCTCAAGATATGATACATATTGTATAGCTTTATTCTTTAAAGACTCCATTTTCTTCATCGCTCTTGATTCTTTCTGCAACAGCATAGTCGTCCTTGAAGGCCCATACTTGTCCTTTGGAAAATAACTAGTCAAAAATTGGTTATTTTCTATTTAATAGGTTATCTTTTTTTTCTTCTTACTGCATCTATTTCTTCAAGTGACCTTCCTCGTGTTTCTGGTAAGAACACATAGGCAAATACACCCATAATAACGGCCATAGCGCCAAAAAAGAAATATGTGCCGTATGTGATATTGGTCATCATGATGGGTGTCACTTTAGCTAGTGTGGCGTTCATGGCCCAGTTAAATGCAGTCGTGATAGAGAGAGAAATGGCACGAAGTCGTGTAGGGTATATCTCTGAGCAGACAATCCAGACAATAGGTCCCCAAGAGCATTCATAACTATCAAATTGTTAATTATGATATTTCATTGCAGAATGAACAATTACCCTATAGCAAATATATAGATGCAAACCATTGCAATATAGCCCTTTGCGCCAACGACAGCACCTGGAGCACCCAAGTGACCGTTATTGTCTCTTTCGAGGCCCAGAATCATACCACCAAGGACAAAGAAAGAGACCATCATGATGACAGAACCCATCATGAGTGTATGTCTACGGCCAAGTCGGGTATCAACAAAGAAGAAGGTGACAAATACAAAGGCTACTTTTACAGCACCATAGACACCTGTAGCTAAAATTTCAGTTTCATTGCTATCAAGGCCAATTGATTTGAAGATGTCGGGCCCGTAATAGTTCTAAAGAAGAAGAAGTTTGTCTTTTTTTTTTTTCTGCTTATAAATTGTCTGCTACTTACAATCGCGTTACTGCCTGTCCATTGCTGGAAAATTTGAAGCATGATGCCAATAAATAAACGATGGAGATTTTCGCGTTGAAACAATTCAGTCCATTTGCCTGATTTTGCTTGCCTGTCTAGTTCAGCCGCATCTTCAATTTCTTTTAATTCTTGTAGAATCTCGGGATGATCGGCAGGTAAATCACGTAATCTGCATAAATTCTTTAATACATCATCTGTACGTCCATGCTGGGCGAGCCATCTGAGTGATTCGGGTAAGAAGACCATACCAATACAAAGAATACCTCCTGGGGCGATTTGTATACCAAGCGGTACTCTCCATTGTGTATTGCTTACAGGGATATGGCGCAAGCATCCATAGTCAACCCTAGAGAGCAGACAGGTGTTTAGAATGTTTTTTTTTTTTTTTTTTTTTTTTTTTTCGCTATATTCAATTTCTTACCAGTAAGACAACATGATACCAATGACAATAAGAAATTGCCATAGAGTACCTAATCGGCCTCTTAATTTACGAGGCGCAATCTCTGCAACATACATTGGAACAAGCATAGAGCATGCACCAATGCCCACTTTTATATAAAAAGGGATATTAGAAAAGAATGTATTTAGCTGCGATTAACTTACTGCCACCAAAGAAACGACCAGCTAACATAGTTTCAAGATTTTGTGCTGCCACTTGTAGAATAGAGCCAATGATGAACACGAACGAACTCAAGACAATGGTCCATCGACGTCCGAGAGGATCTAAATTTTAATTTAGCAAAAGCATGTAGATAATGTAAGTAGAATGAAGCACGTTACCAGCAAGGAAATTTACTAATAATGCTCCAGCACAACAGCCAGCTTGTAATAAGGATACAATATTTCCTTTCATTGTAGCTACTGTCGCTGGATCACCTTGCATCCCAAAATAGGGTGGAAATGTTGGCATGGCTAGCACACCCGAGATGACACCTTGGATTATATAATTAGCAATTATGATTATTTTCTATTAAAGTCAATATTACCAATATCATAACCAAATAAGAAACCACCAATACAGGAAATAGTTGTGGCAATCAATGACAAGTGTTTCATTTAAAAAAGGTATTAAAATGTACAAAATAGGTAGAGATGATGTTTATATAATATATTCTTTTGCTTCCCTCCTTCTCCTTTCTTTCAAAAGGGATTGAAATGAAGGGGTTATTTATAGTTGATTTACTTGTATTGCATAAATTCAAGTCATATGAATCCGTACAATTCGTAATTTATTCAACGAAAAAAATCTCCTGAACATCAAATAATCCTCCGGGGTGACCCTCAATCTATCCCCTTAGATGTTTACTTTAATCCAAGCACATCTTTAACATTTAACTTTTTACTCTTTAGTTTCATCCCACAGCTTTATTCACTTGATCTTTTCTTTATGTTTGCTTCCTTTTTTCTTTTTAAAATGTGACACCTTACCCCATAATGTTCACTTTCCTATTTTTATTGCTTGTAAGACGACAAGTAGATTTTACCTTTGGTTTTCCCACAGCAATCGAATGATGAGAAATCGGAATCATGGCAGCTTTACTTTACTCTTTTCATTATTACTTGAGTACTTAAAGTCTTTGTTATTTTGAATCATTTAAATAATAGCTGCATCTTTTATCCTTTTCCCCTCTTGTTTGTTTTCTTCAATTGCATTATGTACAAATCACAAATCAATGTACCACTTGACCTGTTACTACCCCAGGTTTTCCCGCCATCTGGTTTCCTGAAATGGTGATTCGAACAAGGGAGATAATATCACTGATGAAAAAGCTACTTTTTTTATCCAATAAGGTTATATGCAATAACATGTTCTGATTGTATTCTCATCTAGTGCAATGTGTCTACTTATAATAAAGTAGTTTTTGACTATATAAACCTTTTCTTACAAGTTGAGTCTAATTGAATATCCTATTTTTTTTTTCTTACACAGTCTTTACTTTCGCTGCTTTACTCTGCCCTAAAGGGAGATGAACTTTCTATACAGTCGTTCCAACGCCAAAGGGTGGTTTTTACTATCTCAAAGGACGGGTTTCTTTTCCCTGAAGTTCGATATCTTTGGCAATCTTTATTTATTGAGTATTGATTTTAATATGGTCCTCTTTTAAACGCTTTTCAAAAACGTTCACAGAATGCTGTACAAACGCATGTAGATAATTGGAAGGCAGCTAGGTTCTCCTTGTCCTCAAACCTACTACGCTTGACTTTGTTCTTAACTATTATCCAAAATTGCTCGATTGAGTTGAGTTCTGGGAAACAGGATGGAAGATAGATAGGCTTATAGCCTCTCCTAGTTATAAGTTCATCTATTTCTTTAGCGGTGCGAATACAGTGTGAATAAATGCATTATCCACAACTATGTAATGGCCCTTCATCTCAGAGAGACAGTATCTCATCCATAGTTTTCTCAAGAAATACAAGGTAATGGCCAGTAACAGTACCTTTAAACATAGGCTTTTTGTTACTAGGTGACGCTTTTCTTTTGCGATTGCAAAAATCAATCTTGACGCGTTCGGACCATTCCTCTTGAGGGTTTCGAAGCTCCGTGATGGATACAGCAAATTTAGAAGAAATGGCGCCCAAAATAATATGAGATACTGCTCTTGTAGAGGGAGCGTTTACAATAGCTGGTCTTCCTTTTTCAGCTCAACCACCTGAAGGTCGCATGTTGATATTGAAAGCAGATTCATCTATAAAAACGCAGTTTTCTAGATAATCCATATCTGTTGCAGTCCATTGTTTGACCCAAGCCAGTCGATTACCAATCTTGGTACTGTTGTTTTATTGGAATCAATGTATTCAAAAAGAATTGGGATTGAAATAGTCCAAGTAAAATATCATTCGTCTAGAAAATAGCATGTCTATCTAAAAAATTGAAAATCATACAATAAGAAAACATAGTGATATATACAGGCTATATATCTTATCTTTGATTACTATTTAATTGACTGTTTTTGCATCTTTTATTTGAAAATGCTCTTTATTACAGCTAACGAAAATAGGGCTGGGACAGAAGAAAAAAAATTAGGCCAATTAAAAAAAGATTTGGGATGCCTGTTTGAATATGGGACATTCTTTTGAGAATAGGACAACACATCGAAAAATAGGACATTTATGTTTTTATTCACTGCTAAACCTCCATAATTTCAGCATTACATCAATACATTTTTTTTTTGCAGCAATTCTTTGTTTTCTTGATATTTCAAGGAAGTTCAGATCACTGCGAGATCAATGGTAAATCGTATAAAAAAAATGACGTCTTTAAAAAATGAATATA
>NW_019671920.1:1178075-1181183 GCF_002708625.1 Rhizopus microsporus ATCC 52813 | reverse complement strand
AAAAAAGATTCTTTCTCAGCCCATTTTTTACATATTCCCTTTGTTCCAACAATGTCGATCCAGTGTAAACATTGCGACAATCTATTTGTAACGAAAAGTAAACGCGATAATCACACGATAGAAGAACATATTTCTACGGTGATAATTGGTAAGTGCTATACTTATTCATTTGTATTATAACAAAATTGCAAAGGGGAAACAAATGTGTCTCGTACTTCTTCCGGATTTCCGTGCCCATGTTGCCGAAAATATTTGAAAAATGCAAAAACTTTTAGGGCACATTTGGCAAAGAAACAGCTGCCATGCTTGTTTGTTTACGACTCTGCACCCCAATCCGACCCCAGAGAAAGCTTGTCTTTAAATGTCGAGCCAGATGCCTTGACCAACGCTGCGACAACAGCTGAAACAACAAGCTCTGTGAATACCAGCGAGGAGTCACCACTTATTGAATCAACAGCATCAAACGTATCAACCATATCGACCCTCTTGGCCTCATCACCCACTTCCTCCACGTTATTTTCTTCAATTTTAGATGAGTTGAGTTTTTCTCCATCACCAATAGAAGATCGTCTGCTCTTTAACAGTATCGATGTGTCTGCTCAGTTTTATAAGTTTCAGTTGGATGTGCAAAGCCGACTGCGAGAAGATGCTGCCTTCACTATTGAAGAACATATGCAACATATATTAGCCTTATCGTCAGTTCTCTTGCTAAAGCCTGCGCGCACTCATGAAGATTTGCACAGGTATATCGATCTTAACACTTGTGAAGGACTTCGCCGACATATTCTTTCTAAGCAGCAGACTGCGTATCAGCCATTCCCGGCTTCAACCAGGAACCGACTCGAAGAAATTATGGGACAAATGGATTTGGTATTTTTTTTTAAAAAAGAAGTTAGCAGCTACTTGTTGCTGAATGGCTTTTTGTTAGGATGGCGACCAAAATAACATATGTACGCGTTTGGTAGCATCGTGCCGAATTTCTGCAATGATACAGGATGATGGCCTCAATTCTACAAACAGGATTCTGTTGATCGTTCGTAACATGTAAGTATCTTAAGATGCGAAGATTTAACAAGTAAAAACTCATACCATTGATAGGGTGGAAAAACTACCCCGTCATACCGTTGAAGACGGGCCCAAAGAAACTGAATTAATTACAAGGTATTTGGAAGCAATCCTGGCTCCTCTTTTCGAGGACTTGGATAACAACATAATTTTTAGATGGTAAGTAAAGAATTTTGGCAGGAAAAAATGGGTATTTCAGAGAAGAATAAGATTTGACGTCCATAACGTAAATCGAATAGGACTTCCGTCAGCGATGAAGAAAAGCAAGCCACTACACGACCAGATGCCTCAATAAATATCATAAATGGAGCAGTATTGAGTAAGCGAATTGGCTGCGGTGAGGTAAAAGCGCAATACCAAGCTCTCAATCATCGGTTGGTTGGCATAGATTTGATGCGCATTACAGTGTTGGCCAAGGCCGCATCCGATAAACACAAGTTGAAAGAAATCTTTGCCTTCACTGTTGTCGGTAAGCTCCGATTGAGTTTCATCTGCTGTTCGCATCCTCACCTTTTTTTTTTTCTTAGGCAAATATGCCACTTTCTACATGTTTACTCGCGCCCAAGCTTATTTGTATACAATGTGTGAAATCGCACACATCCAACTACCTCTTACCCTTGATCATGTGCCCCTTTTTCTTTCACAACTGGACAAGGTTGTCAAAATTATTTCCTGCTTTCAATATACCTTAAATAGCGGCAATCACAACTATGCAAATGATCCATCTACACTCACAGATAACATGCTCCACAACGTCACGGATCCCAAATCGTCACGCAAGCGAAAATCAATTACAAGTCATTATAACCATTGATCATCCTCCCCTTCCTTTGTAAATATACCCCCTCTCTCTCTAAATACACCATGATTCATTTGTCAAAATGAGAACAAAAGTGTAAGTCACATTTTTATTTGAATAAATTAAATGGGTTCATATTTAAATATGAAAAATAATCGGTGTTTTTTGGTGATTAAAAAGTACTTTTAACCATGAACTAAGTGACATGAAAAACACTGTAAAAACACTGTAAAAACACTGTTAAACACTTCTTACAGGTTACTTTAAAACACTTTGAAGCCACCTTAAAACTACCTTTAGAACACTCTGATAACTTTTATTTTGTATCATATAAATTTTCACTTTTATTGGCACTTTCGTTACTTCTACTGCCAAGTGCAATATAATATATGTATTTGACAACTGTTGAGTCAAACTTACTAGTACCTGCTTTGACAGCCATCATATTTGGGCTGAGCTTACTGCTTTACTAAACGGACATATGTTGAGCTTTGCTTCCCAGTAGCAGTTTTTCTTGAAATGTACGACTGTCCTGCTTAACAGCTGCTTAATAGAATTCGATAGTAAAGAACATAGTAGCTACAGTTAACTTACTATAACATTGGCATCCACTGCCTTAAGGTATTCGGATAGTACGCTCATATATACGCTAAGTAAGAGCCCGAAGAGCTAAGGTTCAAATAATAAACAAAGTTGTACTTACTTGCAAAACTAAATGAATCAATAATTCTATGGAACATCTGTATTATTTAGAAGGGGTTAATAAGTATCAATGGTATTCATAGCAAACTTGGAATGTCCTTCAAAGATCGTCAGAAAAGCTCAAGGCCAGCTACATGTAGGTTAGTTTAAAGAGGTTTTTTGACTGACAAACATCAAACAAAACAAGTGAGTAATAACCAAAAAAGCATAGCTAATGAAGTATTTACTTTTGATTGTTTAGCTTGGGTAGAGCTTACTTGCAAGGATTAAAGTTTCCAGATTTAAAATCACTTGTTGTTGAGAAAAGCGATTAAAAGAAAACTTACAAAAAACGTTGATAGACCAAGCACCAAATATAGCTGGTTTCAAAGGCATAATGATCCATTAGCATTTCTCATCTATACTCAATTTTTGCTTTAACCTTTAAAGAAAAAAGAAAAATAGAAAAGAGAAAAGGCAATTTATAATTTGGGTGAAAAATTACACCTGCTGCCGCTTTTTCTCCCTGATTGCCTTTTTTTTTTTTTTTTTTTTTTTTTTTT
>NW_019671920.1:1147040-1176132 GCF_002708625.1 Rhizopus microsporus ATCC 52813 | reverse complement strand
ATGATTTTCAATTTTTTAGATAGACATGCTATTTTCTAGACGAATGATATTTTACTTGGACTATTTCAATCCCAATTCTTTTTGAATACATTGATTCCAATAAAACAACAGTACCAAGATTGGTAATCGACTGGCTTGGGTCAAACAATGGACTGCAACAGATATGGATTATCTAGAAAACTGCGTTTTTATAGATGAATCTGCTTTCAATATCAACATGCGACCTTCAGGTGGTTGAGCTGAAAAAGGAAGACCAGCTATTGTAAACGCTCCCTCTACAAGAGCAGTATCTCATATTATTTTGGGCGCCATTTCTTCTAAATTTGCTGTATCCATCACGGAGCTTCGAAACCCTCAAGAGGAATGGTCCGAACGCGTCAAGATTGATTTTTGCAATCGCAAAAGAAAAGCGTCACCTAGTAACAAAAAGCCTATGTTTAAAGGTACTGTTACTGGCCATTACCTTGTATTTCTTGAGAAAACTATGGATGAGATACTGTCTCTCTGAGATGAAGGGCCATTACATAGTTGTGGATAATGCATTTATTCACACTGTATTCGCACCGCTAAAGAAATAGATGAACTTATAACTAGGAGAGGCTATAAGCCTATCTATCTTCCATCCTGTTTCCCAGAACTCAACTCAATCGAGCAATTTTGGATAATAGTTAAGAACAAAGTCAAGCGTAGTAGGTTTGAGGACAAGGAGAACCTAGCTGCCTTCCAATTATCTACATGCGTTTGTACAGCATTCTGTGAACGTTTTTGAAAAGCGTTTAAAAGAGGACCATATTAAAATCAATACTCAATAAATAAAGATTGCCAAAGATATCGAACTTCAGGGAAAAGAAACCCGTCCTTTGAGATAGTAAAAACCACCCTTTGGCGTTGGAACGACTGTAGTGGCATGAATCTTCTTTAAAAAGAAACTACGTTTTCCTGAGTGGATTTACTCTATTCATACATAGTTGAGGAAGTAAAAAACTTTTTATATGAATATTTGAAACTTCTATAAATCAAGTCATGTCTGTATTCTGCTCGGATGAATGGCAATAGAATAATCCCCTTCAAAGGGTATGGTCGTGAAGCTGGTTTTCAATGTGCGGCGCTTGAAATTACTTTTAAGCAGAAGGCGACGTCTAGTCTTTTTTTTTTTTTTCCTTTTCTCACTGCATATTTTTACGATGAACGTAAGTCAAGGTTATCTAAATAAGTTTATATTAATATCTACACTATTCCAATTTAGAGCCAACTAAATCTTAATCCCCTCCAACAAAGAATGTTTGAAGCAAAATCCGCTCGAAGATTGTCGTAAGAGAACAGAAATAGGACACGTAATAATAAAGGTATAAATCCTGTAATAGGTTTAAGGATATAGGCGATGCCATAGGATGTGATGAAGTATACGTAGCAGCTATATTTTATGGACAGGTGGTATTATTATCTAATGTCTATGATCTATACTAATCCTGTCAGTAAGTATAGGCTAAACCTACCGACGAACAAATCGAAAAACTCTCAGTTGTGTTAAACATACCGACGCAACATATACAAGAAATACTTGGCGGTCATTACTATCCAACGCGAGGAGGGTAAGTAAAATAACGTATTGAATCAGACTGTGGTATTCATCAAACAGTAGTTTAATGTCAATTCCTCCAAGTGATCCTACTCTGTACAGATTATTTGAAATGATACAAGTTTATGGATATCCCATCAAGGCTATTATTCATGAAAAGGTATTTCTGCTCTCTAATGACGCGTTCAGTCGTATTCATACTATTTTAGTTTGGTGATGGTATCATGTCGGCTATTGATTTCACGGCTCACGTGGATAAGGTACAGTAGGGCATTTATATTTTTATGGACAAAAAGAACTGATTGGTATTCTAGGTGGAAGATCCTAACGGAGACCGTGTAAAGATCACTCTTGATGGCAAGTTTTTACCATACAAGCGTTGGTAACCAAGAACATGAAGTACATTTGAAATAAAGATATATATGTTACCCACTCTTGAGCTTAATTTGTTGTCAACAAGTGATTAAGTAGTTCTCTTATAAAGTATAGCAATGAGAATACAAAATGTGTTATCCTGACAAGTGCTTTTAGTACGTAACAAGTCCCTATCAAACAAAGACACGATCATCCTGTGAGCGAGAAAGACGTGTAAAGAAAGTCTTAATTCCGCCAATAAATTTACTTCCCCTATCCTTTTTTTTCCTTTTTCTCCTCCTTCAATCTCTCTTTTAAGCATAAATGTCAGAAGCTGTCCCAAAAGGTTTAAAAGTGATAAAAGAAACGACCTGAACTGATTTTACTAATAAAAGTACGTTTAATAAAGTCGAATTACCTCCAGTGGAGCTTACAAACAAATATGATGCCACTCAGATTAAGAATGCCGTTGATGACGAGATTGCCAGAGTAAGCAGATTATTCTAGTTTATTCTTTGTTTTGCTAACGCATGTATATATTTCAAAGTATTATACAAAAGAACAAAACTTTGTGCAATCACATACCCATACAGACATCAGACTTCTGTTAGGCTATGTATCTTGCTTTATTGCTGGAGGCGCTTTTTATTATGAGTACAAGACAAGTTTCCGTGAAGCTATTCCTGTTACGATGTTTAGCGTTATTTCTTTTTGGATCCTTCAAGCCTTGGCTGCAGTTTATCAATATACTATTGAAAAAGATGAGGTATTTATGGGTAGTCAATATAGCCATGGAAGGGTACGTAAAAAACGTGATGAGTAGTGCAATCACTTATAAAAGAATAGGAAGTAGCTACTTTGAAAGTATCAGGAAAATTAGAAAAGTATAATCCCAAGTATTCACTAAAGATTACCTATGTTGACAAGACCACCACCAAGGAAACCATACTCAAGGTTGAACCTAATGCTACAGAATGGTTCACTACCAAAGGGATTTTATCATATGAGGCTATTGATAATGATCTCAAAAAGTATGTTGATACACTCAAACAGCAATTACATCAAGAATAAACACATATCTTTTATTCTCAATAAACAAACCCCATTCAATAAAGCATATATTTAGCGTAAAGTAACTAGTTCTTCAGCAGCTGTAGGATGAATAGCAACGCAGTTATCAAAATCAGCCTTTGTTGCGCCCATACGTATGGCTACACCAAACCCTTGAAGGATCTCATCACTATCACGGCCAAAGAGGTGAAGGCCAACGACCTTCTCTTCTGACCCCGCAGTGATCAACTTGTAAGCTGTTGACTCCTTTTCATCAAGTATGCCGAAATACAAATTTGTGAATTTGGTAGTGTAAACTTTGATATCACCAAACTTTTCTCTTGCTTCATCCTCAGTATAGCCGATAGTACCACATGTAGGATGAGCGAAAACAACGGTAGGAATATTGATGTAGTCGAGTTTGGAATCGGCAAACTTTGGCCCTCCAAATAGTCGATCAGCTAGTTTACGAGCTGCAGCAATGGCCACTACATAAAGCGTCAATCATGGGGATTTCATTTTCCCTTTTTTGTAGATTTTTTTTACCTGGAGTCAGTTCTGCCTTGCCTGCAACATCGCCTAGAGAATAAATACCCTTTACATTTGTGTTTTGATATTCATCTACAACAATGTGGCCCTTCTTGTCTCTTTCAACGCCAACCGCTTCAAGATTCAAGCCATCCACATTAGGTCCACGACCAATAGCCCAGAGTACGGTGTCTGTTTCCAGTTCCCCTTTGGTGCCCTTGACGTCATATTCCACAATGATACCGTTATCTGTCTTTCTTAGACAATTGACACTTGATTCAAGTACAAAATTGATGCCGATATGTTGCATTTGAGCAAGTAGGTTATCTTTGATGACAGGATCAAACCTACGGAGGATCTGTTTGGTTCGAGAAAATACAGTGACAGTAGAGCCAAGTGAATGAAATATACCAGAAAGCTCAATAGCAATGTAACCAGTACCGACAACTGCAACACGCTTGGGCTGATGGTCAAGCTTGAAGAAACCGTTGGATGTGATACCTAGCTCAGCTCCGGGCACAGGAGGAATGATAGAATGACTTCCTGTGGCTATAAGTATATGCTTTCCTTGAATTTCAAACGGTTGTGCGTTTTCGTCATTTAGCTTGATACTGAGCGTGCTTGGGTTGACAAAGCTAGCGTGACCATGAAAGTACTCGACCTTATCCTTGGACAGGTTGTTATCATAAATGCCATTCAAACGCTTGATATAAGCATCACGCTTTGCTTTCAACATGGACCAATTGAACTTGACCTCCCCAGGGATATCATATCCATAATCCCTGGCTTGACGAATGGTCTCAAACAAAGAAGAAGTATTCCACATCACCTTTTTAGGTACGCATCCAACGTTCACGCAAGTACCACCCAAGACAGGATATTTTTCTATCAGTGCCACACTAGCACCGTGTATTCCGGCAGCCTTTCTGGCAGCAGCCATTCCGCCTGAACCACCTCCGATAACGATAAAATCATAGAATGCTTTGGATGCCTGTGTTGATGGCGCCATAGTTAATGAACTGTATAAATGGTTTACTCTTTGGATAGCAGTTTGAACAGAGGAAAAAGAAATATCATCATTTATCCTGTCGAATTTTGAGATTGTATCGTGTTGCATAATAAAGTTTGCAATACTGTTTGTTGATTGGAAGCGGGGAGAAGAAAAGGGGGATTACAATAAGACCACTTCTTTTTTTCCCAAATAAAAATTAGAGTTGTACCCTGGTAAGTTTAAGTCGCACCAAAAACCCTTGACATCACTTTAGAGCAGGCTACTTGAACCGATATCTACTATACTGATTCTATTCTTGAGGCTGCTAACTACGCACGATTAGAACAATTGAAAAGGTGTATAAATCTGATTGAACAATGCAGGTTTATATAATTAAATGAAAATTACGACGGTTCACAAAAGAGTAGTAAAGTTGTGACAAAACCAAGACAAAGGATATGATTAAATCCCTTCTAAGCCCGTGATTTATTTTCAACAATTCACTTTATATATTTAAAGTTATGCTCGTCCATTTCTGTATAATCCTTTGCATGGATACCTTTGAAGAGGTGTGTTTGCTGTGATTGGATAACACATCAGAATGGGTGCGTTTTGTTGGAGTAATAGCCATGATTGTTTTTGCGACCGCAAAGAAAGAAGACTAGGAAGAAACAGTGGGGCATCAAACTCTCTGTTATCTTCATCAATAACGAAGCGATGGAATGTAAATCACCTCGTTCAGCAATAGCAAGTTTTTAAGCTTTTTCTCATTAATAGACATCTTCAATACTTCCATCCCTTTACTGAAAGTGTAGCCTCGCAATAAGGACTGTTGTATCTAGCTTTACATTGAAATGATGAAGGGTTGAATAGTATTAGAGGAAAATGCGTGTGAGTTTCGTAGGAAAATTAATGTTGTCTTTAACTGAAGAAATTTTTGAAAAATCGTCATCCTCAATATAAGTGAGAAATAAAGTGTGATTGCTAGGTAGATGTGTTCGTCTTTCCTTAGTGCTTTCAACAAAATACCAAAGAGTCTTCATTGGGAAAACGATCTCTTCGTCAATGACTCCGAAGTTGGATTGTTTAGGAGCGATTTCCTTGGGATGGCTGGCTAACAACGTGACACCGACTATTTTCTGCTCATTGTCCGTCTCATATTGGACGTCGTTATATTGTGATTGGCCTAGGACCTTGATCTCCGCATATTATGTTCAGCTTTATTATTGAAAAAAGGCAATTAAGTCGATGATTTGCGAATTAGATTCTTTATTAAGAAGAGCTGAGAGTTTACTTGGGTAGAGAGCCTATGACTGCTATTTATATTATTGTCGTCGCTGGCATTATTTATGCTTATATTATCATTGTTATACTAGTAACTACTATAGTTATTATTATAAGTTATTCTTATCGAATGCGATAGAGAAATGTAAAGCAGAATGTATGATCTACTGCAAGATTACAAAGTATTATAGTCTTGTATAAAACATCTTATTTGTCATAGATGTTTCTGGAAAATCAACAAAGTGAGATCGGAACGACTGTCAAAAGAAAAAATCTCAGTCAGCCAATCACAATTTCAAACGACAGCGAAGTTAATGGTGTCTCTTGAGCTTTTTTGTATAGATGTTCCTACTAACTTTCACTCCAAATCATCGAATCTTTCGTTCAGAGGATAGAATTTCTACCGTTTGTATTTTGGGCTGGATCAAGAATAAATGAGTTTTATTTTAAAAAAGTGTTTCCTGTTTGATGAAAACAGTGAAATTAAGAAAGATATAATTATCATAGTAGTAATGTCTTCTTTTTACGTCTCTTGATACTCCATTGCCATCCATTGCTATTGCTGTCATATACATAAATCTAGAGCTTAAGAAAATATAGAATGCCCTTTCGATAACTGCTAGTCGTCCTACAGTATCACATGCGTAGTATGAGCAGAGTATCGCCCATGTTTACTCACTATTTAATAATATATCCTATCTTCCACAAAATTCTTCATGTATTATGCTTCAATGTCCTTCAACCATCAAGGTGTCAATCTCTGGCATTGGATGAAAATAGCTCTCCCTTTTTTTTGACACTATCTTTGTTCCACTTGTTCAATTAAAAATCAAACAAGTATCTAATTGACTTGGTGCAACCTGATTCGATGGCTTTTTGACCTACAGAAATTTGCGGGCAAGTAATTTCAGGTATTTCAGCCAATTAAATTTTGATACATAATTTCATAGACATTTAATATAAAAGCTACCTCTCTCCTTCGCTTTTCTTTTCAATCATCTTTTCTTTTTTTATTTATTTTTAATAGTTCATCATGCATAGAAAGGCCTCTCTGTTGGCCCTTTTTGCCCTCATTTTCACATTATTCATTAGTTCATATACTGTTAAAGCTGACGAACAAGAATCTTATGGAACAGGTAAGATATACATATACACATACACGCGCTGTGTGTTTGGGATTCATTTATTGACGTCTTTTTTTCTTTCTAGTCATTGGTATTGATTTGGGTACAACTTATTCTTGTGTTGCCGTTCAAAAGAATGGACGTGTAGAAATTATTGCAAACGATCAAGGTCACCGTATTACTCCCTCCTATGTTGCCTTTACAGACGATGAACGTTTGATTGGTGATGCCGCCAAGAACCAATACTCTGCTAACCCTAAGCGTACTGTCTTTGATGCCAAGCGTCTCATTGGTCGTCGTTTCGATGATAAGGAAGTTCAACAAGATATGAAGCACTTCCCCTTCGACGTTGTCAACAAGAATGGTGCCCCTCACATCAAGGTTGCTGTCAAGGGTGAAGACAGAATTTTCACTCCTGAAGAAATTTCTGGTATGGTTTTGACAAAGATGAAGGAAACTGCTGAAGCTTACCTCGGTAAGCCTGTTACTCATGCTGTTGTCACCGTTCCTGCCTACTTCAACGACGCCCAACGTCAAGCCACCAAGGATGCCGGTACTATTGCTGGTTTGAAGATCCTTCGTATTGTCAATGAACCTACTGCCGCTGCTATTGCCTACGGTTTGGATAAGAATGACGGCGAAAAGAACGTCCTTGTTTATGACTTGGGTGGTGGTACTTTTGATGTCTCTCTCTTGTCTATTGAAGATGGTATCTTTGAAGTCTTAGCTACTGCTGGTGACACTCACTTGGGTGGTGAAGATTTCGATGCTCGTATCATTGATCACTTTGTCAAGCTCTGGAAGAAGAAGTACCCTGGAGATGATATCACCAAGGATCTCAAGTCTATGAGTAAATTGAAGCGTGAAGCTGAAAATGCCAAGCGTGCTCTCTCTTCTCAAATGTCTGTTCGTGTTGAAATTGAATCCTTGTTCAACGGCAAGGACTTTTCTGAAACCTTGACTCGTGCCAAGTTTGAAGAACTCAACAATGACTTATTCCGCAAAACTTTGAAACCCGTCGAACAAGTCCTCAAGGATGCTGGTTTGAGCAAGGATCAAGTTGATGATATTGTCCTCGTAGGTGGTTCTACTCGTATTCCCAAGGTTCAAAAACTCCTTCAAGACTTCTTCAATGGTAAGAAGCCTTCCAAGGGTATTAACCCTGATGAAGCTGTTGCCTATGGTGCTGCCGTCCAAGGCGGTATTCTCTCTGGTGAAGAAGCCTCTGACAAGATTGTCTTGTTGGATGTCAACCCTTTGACCCTCGGTATTGAAACCACTGGTGGTGTCATGACCAAGTTGATTCCCCGTAACACTGTTATTCCTACCAAGAAGTCCCAAATCTTCTCTACTGCTGCCGATAACCAACCTACTGTCTTGATCCAAGTCTTTGAAGGTGAACGTGCCTTGACCAAGGATAACAACCTTCTCGGTAAGTTCGAGTTGTCTGGTATTGCCCCTGCCCCTCGTGGTGTTCCTCAGATTGAAGTCACCTTCGAAATTGATGCCAACGGTATCTTGAAGGTCAGCGCTGCTGATAAGGCTTCTGGTAAATCCGAATCTATCACCATTACCAATGACAAAGGTCGTCTCTCTCAAGAAGATATTGATCGTATGGTCAAGGAAGCTGAAGAATTCGCTGAAGAAGACAAGGCTATCCGTGAACGTACTGAATCCAAGAACAAGTTAGAAAACTATATCTATACTATCAAGAGTCAATTGTCTGATGATGGTGTTCTCGCCAAGAAGATTTCCGCTGAAGACAAGGAAGCTATTGAAGATGCTATCAAGGACAAGCTCGCTTGGATTGATGAAAACCCTACTGCTCTTCGTGAAGACTATGACGAAAAGCGTGAGGAATTAGAATCCGTTGTTAACCCCATCACTACCAAGTTGTATGCTGATGGCTCCGCTGAAAGTAGCAATGACTACGAAGAACCCTTAAGAGATCATGATGAATTGTAAATCTTAATTTCACACATAATTTATAAATAAAAAATAGTACATATAAAGATATCTCTGTGCCACAATTGCTCCCCCCCCCCTTTTTTTTATTACTTTTTTACTTAATGACAACCACGTCTGTCTCATCAGAACCTTTATCCTCAACCTATTTGTCAAACTACTCTTCTTCTTTTCAAAGCTTCACACGTCGTCATTCTATTTATGGAACAGAAGATAGAGTAGTGCTTGATATTGGTTCATTATACATAAAATGTGGATTCTCTGGCGAATCCTCTCCTCGTCATATAGTCCCAACTTGGTCTTGTTTAGAACATTTACGAAATGAAGAAGGAGAAGTTATTCGAATGAATAAAGAGGTAAAAATAAAAGGATATCTGTGTCTTTTGCTCAAGCTAATTCATACATGTAACAGTTGGAGGAATTATATAGTCTAGATGTTATGGCAAAAGGCAATTTGGATGAAATTGAAGAAAACTTTAAAAAGTTACTCCATGACATTTATTTTCGGTAAATAATGCATGCGTTTTTGGTTAAAATGGGTTATAACAAGTATAATTAGGTTACTGTTAACAGATCCGAAGACACGTAAAGTTATTATATGTGAATCCCCATTGGCACCCATTGCTATCAAGCAAGTCATTGCAAAGCTGTTATTTGATCACTTTTTAGTTCCTTCTATATCCTTTGTACCAGTCCACTTGATGGCACTATTTACAACTGGTTTAACAACTGGTTTAGTCATTGACTGTGGAAACTTGGAAACAAGCGTTCTTCCCGTAAGAATATCAATAATAGTGCATCTTGCTCGTGTGGCTCGAAATAACTATGTATTATTTAGATTTATGTAGCTAGACCTATAATTCCTTATATTGCTACGACACCACTCGCCGGAAAATCAATCACGAAGAGGCTAAAGGAGTTATTATATGAACATGGTCGATTCATTCCACCCTCCAATCTTCACTTTTCGCTTGCACCACAGAGCAGCATACCCAGTCAGCTATTGACACCAGAATTATTAGAGGATATAAAGACCAGAGCCATTTTTTGTTCACCCCTCATGATCGGACAACAGCAGTACAGTGATGCAGCAAGCAAAATAGATGCCTACAAAAACTTTAGCAGTGCTACTGATCTGTACTATCCCATCACGCTCAAGGACGGCCAACGAGGCACGATACTGATACCTGGATGGGTTCGCGAACGAACAGCAGAGGTGCTATTTGAAGGAGATGAAGATGAGCCGAGTATACCCTTATGCATATTAGACTCATTATCAAAGCTTCAACCGGATCTTCGAAAGCCTCTGATATCGTCTATCCTCTTGATCGGCGGTATGTCACTTATACCCGGATTTCAATCCAGAATAAAGCAAGAATTATTACGAATTATGAGGGATCCAACTGAATATGAAAAGAAGAAGTACAATAGCTTGCTTAAATTACACAAGTCAATTCGGTTTTTAGACAATCCAGAGGAAAAGGGCGCTGGACGTATATTTATGAATAACGTAAGAGGCTGGATTGGAGGTTAGTATTTATTATACATGATACGCACGCCGCTTGCTAAAAGAGAAATGCATAAATAGGTTCTCTTATGGGATCCATGAAGTTTTCAGGAGAAGAGATCACAAAAGAAAAGTTTACGGGAAATGTCACAGACTGGTCTATAGGCCACTGGACAAATACAGTTGATTCAGCTGATAGAGAAGCAAGTACAAGCACCAAATAAAAAAAGAAAGATGTGTTTTACTTGTTCTTTATATCATTTGACTTTCGATGAACTTTAGAACTAATGGCGTCTTTCTCGATGAGTCTGCATTTCATATCAATTTAAAACGTAGTATGGCCTGGTCAAAAAAAAAAAAAAAGATTGCCTGCTGTGGTCATAGTGCCCAAAACCCGAGCACAAACAACAACGATTTTATGTGTGATCTCTGCTTCAGGTTTAATAAAGTGTAGCCTGAGATTACCGCAGTCGTCAACGAAGAAAAGAAAGAGAGAAAGCTATGTTGAGCTAACAAGCACAGGGACAGTAACTGGTCATTGTTTTAGCTTTCTGAAGGCCACAATGGATGAAGTGGATCAGTACCCACATATGAAAGGGTACTATCTTGTTATGAATAGTGCTGTGAGACTTCAAATTCCAGAATCCTGATGTCGTTCAAGCTGAGCAAACCCTTTCTTAACAGCCAAGCAGCACCGTATCTGTAGAACGCTTTGGCCGCTTCCTTCAAGCCAGGTCTGAACAGTCTACCGTTCTCAGTCGATTCTATGGATATACCATCACAAATCATGATAATGGATACCCCTCTTTCGCAAGATTCGTCTTTCAGAGTACTTCAACAAACAACGTGCCGATCAAAAGCTTATTCAAGATTTACGCGCCAAGTTTGGAGAAGACGCCGTGTTTGTGATGGGAAACTGGTCCGCTCCCCATGCTAGGTATCGTGAGCCCATCCGTGGCCTTGGTTTCCGAAGACTCCTCAAGAAACATGGGTTCCAAGTCTATCTTATAGACGAGTACAAGACCAGTAGGTGCTGTCTAACATGCCACAACGAAAGCCTCCGCACGTTTCGTCGTGTTCCAAATCCACGGCCGTATCAACGCGAGCGATATCCTACTGTTGTCTACCATGGCCTTTTAAGGTAATAATACATTAACCACTTGGATGACTTTATACTGATTGATCATTGCTTGTAGATGCACCAATCTATACTGTAGACCCGCCATGGCGGCACCAGATAGATATCGCTTATGAAACAGGGATATTGCTACTTGCCTCAACTACATGCACATCCTTTGTGGGTTTCGACGTAATGGCATGGTTCCTCATAGGTTTCGCCGGGTTGCTGTTGCTCCTACAAGACGTCGAAGAAGAGTGGACGATCAGGAGCAACCAAGAACTAGAATACGTTTAGACGATGATTCTCCGTCCTAGTTATCGCTAGGACACATCTAGATGCCTTCGGGGTAAGTTGTATGTAATAATTTTCTTACATAACTAACTGTATAATTCTTTCTATTCTCTCCTTGGGCCTTATTACTCTCATTTGTATTTCATCTGCTATTCGCCTCCTTTTGCACGCACTTTATTTTTAGCCTTTGCGTAAATACTTTTTTTAGATACGCCAATCATTTTTTTCATACATGTCATTTATTTTTAATAAAACAGTAGCGATGATCTTACACAACCATTCTTGATGTCATCAGCAGGTATAAGAAAATATCCATCCACATATAAACAGTACCCTGCTTTGTACAAGGACAGTAATTAAAAGCAATATATTGTTTTCGAATGAACTTTGTGCTTTACAAAAGAAAATAATAATAAAAATCGCTATCTATATGATTATAATTACAAGTGCTTTATTGAGAGAAGTAAATGTCTATTTATATACTTAAAAATTATTAAAATCTACGCTTAGCTGCTCTTCTGGCAGCGGCCGCTGCTTGCTGTCTCTCACGAACAGCACGTTCCTTCTCCATTTTTTCATGATACTTTTGTTGTTCTCTAAAGTTTTCCATGAACCCCTTTGTATTTTTTTGAAGTTCTTCTGGTTTTCGTTTAAGTAAAGGAATGTTCAAAGCCTTACGAACACTGGGTGCCTTCAATGTTAGAATTTGACCAATAGAGAACAGATTTGAGGTGATCCAATACACAAACACACCACTGGGCATCCAAGCAGTGAAAGGCACAACGGCAAGAGAAAGGACACGGAAGACATTCTTCATGCCCTTGCTTTGAGGGTTAGCTGCACCTGTTTCAGTACCGGCTTCTAAAATGGCCATCATACCCGCTGCACTAATAGCAGGAAGGATATAATAGGGATCTTTAGCAGATAAATCTGTGAACCAAAGCAAACCTTCGTTAGTCAATCCAGGAACAGGCACTTCAGCCATGCTACGGATAGCCATAAAGAAGGAAATCATGACTGGCATTTGAATCATAGGAAGACCTAATGATTTCATAGGATGGCAATCATTATTCTTGAACAGAGTTTGAATCTCTCGACTGTACTTGTCTACTGACAATGTATCACCTTCTGCTTGTGCCTTCTTCAAATTATCCATGATGCGGGTCACGTCAGGGTTGATATTCATCAATTTGGCATTGTTTCTTTGGATCTTGATCATCAGTGGTAATAGTGCCACACGAACGGCCACAGTAGCTGCTGCGATTGCTGCCCACCAGGGGAGACCGCTGTAGATATGAATGTACTCAAACATAGCCTCCAGTGCGCCTACAGGTGTAAAATTACATAAGCCAAGAGCTTTGAATTCACCAATTTGAGCTGCAGTTTGAACCAATGAATCAGGTGCATTTGTTTGCAATACTTGCTCAACAACGTCTTGGGCTGAACTGGTCGTCGTTGCGGTCGTCTGATCTTCAGAGGTTGTACTCATATTACGAGTGTTCATATGATTCAATGCACTGAAGCTGCCGAACTTTCCATGTGTTTTCGCTGCTCTAATTGCAATGGCGTTCAAGGGTTGAAATCTTGGGGCAAATAAACTAGTTGATAACTACTCTCATATATTGTTTAGTTTCACTATGCTTTGCTCTGTTTCTTTTTTTTAAAAAAAAAAAGTTACCATACGAGCAGACTTTCCCTTCTGAAAACTGTCCTGAAAAGCTCTATAAATGAATAAAGTTATGAGATAATCCTGAAACAGTCATTCGCTTTATGTTAGGCCCTTACCTTTTGGCAACTAATCTTCCTGCAGTGCTCAACATGGTTTGATTATGTCTTGTTTTTTTTAAAAAAAAAAAATAAAAGACAAGCAAGGGGTCCAAATTGACAGTTGTGGAAGCAGGGAAAGCTAGTCACAGGTTCTTAATTTCTCTGTCTCTCTCACTCAATAATGCCACCCTGCAAATTTGACAGTTGTCCTTTTTTTGTTATATGCTTTCACGATTAATCTTTACAAGACATCTTGGCACCTTCTCAAAGCGCCTTGTATCACCAACCTACACCAGTGGGCTTTCTAGAAAAGGTACCTTTTTCTTGAAAGGAGTAAATAATAGGAAATGACAAACATAGACTAGGTCATGTTCGATTCTTAAATAGTAATGTAAAGCCTGTCGACTATGATTCCAAGTATGCTGAAAAGATCAAGGAAGCTGCAAAGAGGTAATTAAATAATTCAACATGCGTAATACTGTCTTAACTCTCTCTTCCTCTTAGGGAAGGAATTACAGTCGAAGAGCTGAAGAAGAGAATCAAAGAACAAGCTGCCAAGAAGGCCAAGGAAGCTACACCCAAGAAGGTAGAGCCGAAGAAAACGACAAAGGCACAGCCTAAAGCTGCAGTAACAACAGAGACGACAAAGTTACCCTTTGAATCTTCAGCACCTGTAAGTATATCTTTTTTCTTCTTTATCATTAAGTGCTTAATAATGTATAAATAGACATTGGATAAAATCGTAAAATTAGAACTATTTGAAAAAGAAACACCAGAGAATATCGAAAAAATTTGGACAGCAGGACATGCCAACAAGGACTGCATCACAGCCGTTATTCCAAGTGACATATATGACAAGCTGTATAAACGTAGCCAAGATTATCCAATGGTAATTGAGCAAATAACACATATAATAATTACTTATACATTTATATAGTTTGTCGTACCTATGCCAAGAGAAGAAGGTGTCGAGTTTTACTTTCTTCAGTTCAATTTCCATCAGTGCTACTTTACGTCCCTCTTAGAATATAAAGCAAAGGGCACTGAAGCAAGACCTTTCTTAACACTGACACACTTTACAGAACTTCAAAAATCCAAGGGACTTGTCTTGATGAAGGGTGATATCAACGATGAACCACGTATGTTGGATACTCCCAACGCTCAATTTTTAGCATTTGCTCTTCAACAATTTTATGCTTCTGGTAGTGAAGATAAGCTCAAACTAGTCGAAAAATTCCACAGGTCGCCAGCTGAATTTGATTTCCAGGAGCTTATTAAAGCAGTTGAAACACTTGTTTAGATTAAAAGACTAGTAGTAATAGACACTGTCGTTTATCTATTCTTTTGTTTTTGTGTATTTTCCCTTTTTTCATCTTATGAACACGCTCACTGCATTTGATCGTTTATCACTTAAAAGGCGTTCTTCATTATGAGTAGCTCTTGTAAAAAGTAAAGGGGAATGCTACGCGCGCTCCATATAATATCAGTTGAATAATCATTAGTCCAAATAAGCAAATGTTAATTCACCTGAAAAAGATAAAGGAATAAAGTATATATATATAATATGCTTTGTAACTACTAGCTGCAACCGTTTGAAAACATGTTTTGAAAAGTAGTTTTATTAAGCTAGAGCTTTTTTATTTGTTGATTTACAGTACTAGTAGAGCTTTGAAGAGAGTAAAACGGTTGCTTCGGCTTTAATCACACTTCTTGGTGACTTGCCGATGCTCTTCCTTAGCTCTACCAGTATGCTGACCACACTCAAATCATAAATTTGTGTGTTTTTTATGATCTCCTCAACACAGCGACCTTTTTAATTGCTATTTGGGAGCTGTGTATCTCAGCTAATAATCCAATTGTGGTTCGATGATCATCCTGTTTGAAAGTGTTTCTGCAGATACAGTTCAGCACAAAAGTAATCAAATTTGTAGTCTTGTTCCAATTTTTAATACCCTGATCTGCTTCTCTGACCGGGGATGGTGTCCTCTTTCTTGGAAGGCCACTAGTCATTTGTGCATCTTTTTCGATGCGAGTGTCTTGTCTTTTGAATATGCAAAGGGCTATTTCAAATAATTTGATTGAATTGCTGTGTACTTTCAGAAAACGAAGGAAAACAATTCAGCAAACGTGTAACCACAGACATAGAGAGAGACTGACTGGCGTTGATAGTTAATACTTGGATGTAAAAAAAAAAAAAACTGCCTATTGTAGTGTGGTTTTGAATATCGAAGCTTTGATCTGAAGGCAGATGACTAACATGTTCATATAGTCTTTTACAGGACATAGCCAAGTTAAATGTTGTTTTAGTCGCAGCAGGACATAAGAATATGAGGTTTTCTATTTGAATAATATGTAGCATAACAAATTCAGCTTACACAGAAAACTGTATATCTATCGTATTTATCTTATAAATACTTCATCGTGTAAAAGGTTGAAGAAAGAAAAAGGACTGACCACAAAATACGTTATTCTTATAAATGCGTCATACTCAATTCTCATTGGTCACAAGTAATCCTGGTTGCATAAAATGACACCATTTTTAATGAACATAATAAAGATTATTGTAGACTCATCGACACATGCTTTTCTTATGCTTCGATGTTTTACATAATGTTGTGTGGATGTGGTCTGCCTAGTGCAAATTGAACTGCTTACGTCATTAATGGTGAAAATGCAGTGCAAATGTGCTGTACAAATAGCAAGAATGTCGTTTGGTAAATCGATGATGTGCATTTCAATGATAACAAAAAGAAAAGTTGATGTGTATGATATACTAAAAGTGTTCTGTAAAAAGATTATGCAATGCTACAATGGGCTTTTAACACAAAAACCTGCTTGTTTTGTAAAAAGGGTTGCCCTGGACACTTTTAGATGAAGCGATCGTTGAATACCATTTATTTTAACTTTCCATCAGCTCATCTATCCCAATGGAGTCATCAGATGCTTCAGGGAGAGATGTGCATATATTAAAAAAGTAAATATATTATCATATTTTATTGAAATATATTCTTTTCACTATTTCGTCTATTTAAAGCTTGTAGCATCTGCTGTCTTCTCTGTTCAGCACTAAGTGAATTTAATTCGTCCACTGACATTTCATCAAATGTTTTACTATCATTGTTACTCACATTGTTGCTGCCATTATTATTTGATACACTCTCTTGCTCTATCTTCTTTTGCTTATTTGCTTGCTCCATCATTCTCCTTTACGTTTGATTAATCAAAAGATCATTACATTTTAATATTACAACTTACTTTCTTGCTTGAAGCACCATGTATTCTTTACGCTTTTTCAGCATCTCTTGTCGTTTATCAGGATTTGTCTCCCATACTTTAGGTGGCTCTTGAGCTTCACTGACATGGTCAACATCTATCTTGTATCTTTGTACAAGGTTGGCATGGTTAGGTGAATTACGACCAGTAGATGAGGATGAAGGTTGATTGTTAGTAGTAGTAGTAGTGGTGGTGGTGATGGTAGGTGAAGCAGAAGGTGGCTATGTTATTTGTTGTCGCTGTTGTTAGATGTTTGGCATATTTATATATCTTTTTTATATGTACCAAAGGAAGACTACCATCTCGAAGAGCATTGTCAACAGTTGTTTCAACAGAACCTGTTCTTTGCAAATCAGCTTGAATAGCGGCAACGGGAATATCAGGAAACATGGCACGGACCATTTCAATCTTTGAATACGATGATTAACTATTACATTATTCTTTCTTTCCTAAATGTATATACCATCTGAGGTGTAACACGGTGCTGTGGTCTTCTTGTTGCTTGTCGTTGATTAGGTCGCTGCTGTGTTTGGTTGGACTGATTGCCACCTATGATGGTTTACATGAACATCAAGCTTTGTTTACTCATTTGTTCATATACCAAGCATCCATCGCAGTATGACTAGAATAATAAATACAGCAACTAATATCGATACACTGTCGTTCATTAGCAAGTAAAAAAAGAATAAATAAATTTAGATTATGTGCGCCATTTTAAAACAACAGTGTCTTCTGGAATAAACATAAAGTATCTAGAAAAATATTCAGTCTTTGTATAATGATGCAAAGCTGCTGTGTCAATGAATATAACAGAGTCTACGGATCACATTGTTTGTCTGGACCAGCATCTTCTATATTTACCATGAAAACTGTTTCCTAGGATACTACAGATCACATCTAATCGATACAGCTGAGACAAGGGGGAATTACGGATATTAAGATGAACTAGTTTTCATTGGGATTATCAACAATATGATTCATGTTATTATACAAAATTACTTTATACACTAATGGATACATATTTTTCTCATCGTATTCATCAAGATAAACAACAGCTTTTTTTTTCATGTATCGAAATTGAACTAGTGTATACATGCTTAAATATACGCGTTAACTGTTCTTATGGACAATAAGACACGTCATATACTTAGTTATTCATGTCCATATCCTTTATAAGCAAATAGTTGAAAATGCAAAATAAAAAATAAAAAATAAAAAAATAGGCTTACTCCCAATTAAATTTGCGTCATTTGATAAAAGTTTTTCTTTTTCTATTTCCCTTTAATTGTAGGGTGCAGATCCAAATTGAATAATTGACAATGTCAGATGCGCCTATAGTAGACACTGAACTTACCCAATTGAACATTCCAGAAGATCTAAGGACGAATTCTTCATTTATGAAAGTGATGGCAACCTTGTTTCATTATGGTAATCAGTCCATGAATGCTACTCAATTGGTTGTTGCAATTAGAGCTTTGAATCTACTACCACTCAGGTACACACATTCACACATTCAGTTAAACAATCCTTATTAATATTATATCATGTAGAGGTGAAACGCCAAAGAGTACCATTCAAGGCATCATTTCGACTTCACGTAAGTTGGCCAGAGATTTGAACATTTCAGATCCCTTTCGCATTGACAGAGAAGGCGCTGGAAGACAAACAAAATATGCCATCTCTGACGAAATTATGAATGGAGTTGAGCCACCGCCTGTAATTGAAATTCCTGATGAGCCCATCATTCTTCGGCCAGTTGAACATACTTTACAAGGCACAAAGCGTTCTCGTAAGGCAACATCGTTTTATACACCTTCAAGCAACTCTAAACAACGCAAAAAGAGATCTAAGAAGAGTCGAAAATTATATGATGATGACAATGGTTCTTCTGATGTTGATATAGATGCTGATGAAGACTTGGAGTATGTTTATTTTATATGCTACTTAAGTGTTATCTAATTATAAATAGCTTTAGTGGTTATGTATTTGGTGATGAAGATGAAAATCAAGCAACTCAAGAGGTGATAGAGGAAGAAGATACCATTGTTGACTATACGTTACTCTACTCTCCTCCTACAGCTGATATGGACTATATTGATAAAATCAATTTTAACGAATATCCCGTTGCAGCTCACTTTGCTATTGTCCAGCAAAAAGGATACTCATATCCTCGCTTTAGATCACACGAAAAAATAAAAATCCCCAAGGCAAACTGTGAAGACAAGTTTAGGGTAACAGACATAAAAAAGGGTGACCGTGTCATCGGTCGACTCTTTATTCTTGCTGATGGTCATGGAGGGCCTGGATGCTCAGAGTATTTTGTACGCAAAACACCAGTGGCAGTTGAAAATCTCTGCCAACGCTATGATCCAGAAGCGCTCATTGACCCTGAAGTGCAGAACAAGATGCAGGCTGAAATTAAAACCATGATCCAACAGCTGGATGAAGAATATCTAAGCAAAAAACGCGAAGAATTGTCACAAAAAAAGGATGATGAACATATTGACAATGATGGCTGTACTTTGATCCTTAATATATTTTTGGGAGAATGGCTCATCAACGTCAACGTCGGTGACTCTCGTACCATACTGATATCCGCACCAGAGCCTACACCAGGGAAACCTGATCTGGTTGAAACTGGAGGCTTACTTGGCATTGATAGCGATTATAAAATGGATGTTGTCTTTGCTTCTCAGGATCATAAACCTTATCTTGAACACTTGGCGCGTGAAATTCTGGAGAATGGTGGAGAATTTGTTGATTCTGTACAAAACCGTGTTATCAAAGTGGACGTGGACAAGCTAAAAGAAGACGGTAACCGACATGCGAAGCGACTGGCCTTGAAAAATGCGAGGATTCGTCCAAAAGGATACAACGCAAGCCACGACGCACCTTGTGCATCTAGTGCAACAGACAACCAAATAGGTGATGAATTCAATACAGATGAACAATCTACAGATTCTGCTGCGGTCAACGGTTGGACGACTCAAAGTGCTGTTCGCACAACTGCAAATAATAACAGTAACAACAATAGCAATAACAACAATAATACACAACAGCCAAGTTCGCCGCCTTCACCTAAAGCGCGCCGCGTACCGTCGCTCAATGTCGCTCGCTCATGTGGTGATTTAGATTTCAAGATGGATCCACAACACAAGATCATCTCTTGCGAACCTGATGTGACCTTTATTCGAATCAAAGATCAGCCTCATGGTGAGCATACTATTCTGTTGAATGGTCCTCATAAAGAAAAACGAAGACACTTTTTGTTCATGAGTACCGATGGTACATTTGACTATATGTATGAAGAAACAGCTGAGAGACAGAATAGGGCCATTGCCAAAGTGATTGGACCAATGATTGAAGATGGTGAAAAGATCGGAAAGTATTTGCTAGAAGAAGAAGAGCGTATCAAAGGCGAAACGATTGAGCATAATAATGAAGAAGAGAATGATGAACGATTATCAGAAAAAGAAGAACAAGAAAATCAAGAAGAGCAAGGAGAGCAAGAAGAGAAAGAAGAGAAAGAAGAGAAAGAAGAGAAAGAAGAGAAAAAAGTGAAAGAAGAGGAAATGCCTCAGGTTATTGTTAAAGACAAGCGTGGTCGCCGCGAAGGAAGCAAGGGAAGAGATGACAAAAAGAAGGAAGATGATAATGCGCGAGTTGTGATTGAGAGTATGGAGGGCGATAGCAAGGCTGAACATAAAAGCAGTCAAGGTACAAAGGCAGAGGAGGAAGAATTTGCAAACGAAGGTAACAAAGAAACAAATACTGAAGAGCCGATGGAAGTTGACGATAATGAAGAAAAAGAAGCGCCTCGTATACCTCTATTGTATCGTGAATTGACAGAAGAAGAGATACAAGCACGAAAAATAAAAGAAAGGACACTGGTTTATTCTGCAAGATATTTTGCTAATAGAGAAGGCGCTCAAGGCTTTTTTGCATCCACCTTACAAGACTATGATGATTGCACGATTATCTTGGTTGAAATCTAACACTGTAATTTCTTTTTTGAATCCCTTTACCCCTTTCCTCTTTCTCTATCCTTTCCTTTTGATTGGCAATCCTCTCATATACACCCATAACATATACACCACACACAGAGGCAGAGACAGACAGGCAATCATATAGGCACACATCACAACATACATACGCAAACACACTCACACACTCACAAATACGCCATCTTTTTCTTTTTATATATAAAATTACTTTGTTTATTGTAAAAATACATAAAAGAATCATAATCCATTTTTGTTGTTGCTTTCTATGCTCTACCTTCAGTGATTATGCTTTTCATTCAATCAGCTTTTTTGCATCCTTGGTTATCCCTTTAACTTTTTACAGCTTTTCCATTTCTCTCGTATACGTATCTCTGATATACACCTGAGCTAGACGTGTATACCTCTAAAATGCTATACGTATAGATTCACAGCGCGCAATATTTAAACCCAATCATAAAACGGTGTTGAAATAATGTTATGGATAATCACTGTCCAAATCATGGAACACGCTTGCAAGCTCTGTCTCGGGTTTGCTTTGTATTTTCCTCTAACAATGTCATAATGCTGGAACTTTCTACAAAAGCTCTAAAAACGCGATTTATCCCAAGATATCTTTTGATATTGATTAGATTGACGATAAATCTTCCATGGATTTGAGGGAAGCGACTATGGGCGATTTCCTTAAAAGTGTAGATGCTCTTTGCTGGTTAATTTTTGTGAGCTTGACTGAATTTAAAATAGTTAGAGCTGTACGTAAGAATTACCGCATAATTTCAATAACCGATTCCAGATCTACTTGTTTCTGCATCATTGTCTTTCCTTGTTCTTCTTTTGCATAAACACATGGAAATAGATTACAAGTTGCCCGTTTTAATACTCATTTCATATTTTACATTACTGATACCATCTCTGTTTTGGATCATATCACCTCAATTAAAAAGGAGCTTTGATCAACACTCGACAGAGACCACACTATTGTTTGTATTGACTGGCGTTTTTACGACAATAACATGGATTTTTGTCTGCAAGTTTATGTATTTGGATTATACTATTTGGTCATTCTCAAAAGGATTTCATTGGGATTTCTCACTTAATGCTATCTCTCACTGGTTACATGATGTTTGCTTATTTGAAAATGTTGTTCGTGAAGCAGCAACAGGCGCTTGGTCATGGTTATGGACTCATCAGATAGCCACATTTGAAGTCATTGTATGGACAACCATCTTGACTATTGAAGGTAATTGAAAAAAAGAAAGGGTAAAGAAAATATATTAAAATGAGTAAAAGGTTGGAGACGACGTATTCCTCACTTGTGGGCTTATATGCTACTATGTAAAGCCATGGGTGTGTCAACAGCAATGGGTATATTCTGTGTAGTCATGCTATCACATCCTCCCATTAGAAGACGGCCTTCACCTAAATTACTAGGCGTTTTGGCATTTTCCATTACTGTCGGCCTAGTCACTGTCTTGATCACTCCTTATGTTAGTACGAGCAGCAGCTTTATGACAAATCTTGTGGCTATGCAAGCCGTGGCTCTGCTGCCACTTATTGGTGATTATGATGAACAACCTGCACTCACAGTCTATGATGGAACACCTAAATTTATCACATTATTATACTGTTTTAACGCTGGTGCCAACTTTTCCATCTATCTTCAACAATGGATTAAATGCTTCATGACCTGTACTGAATCTAAACATATCCTTTGCCGCGTGGTTTCGACATACATTGATGTCTTTTGGGAACATCCTGCACAAACTGTCATCAACTTGGATAATATAGGTACAAGTGTCATGAGTGTTGTTTGGATGTGGTTGTATAGTCAACAAGAATTCAAAAAGCGCGTACCATCCTGGGCATGGACCACTATACTACTAACTCCAATCCTAACCGCCTCTGTCACTCTGCCCATCTTTTTGTCTGCCTATGAATGTTCAAGATTGACTGTCAAGCAGAAAAAGCATGAATAAATCTCTCTTCTCTTTTAATGATTTAAACAGTAGTAAATAACCTCCAAACACCTTGAGCGTACTGTACAATTTCAGATACACCCATCTTGCTCTCTCCATAAACACGGTCAACAAAGGTGATAGGTACTTCACCCACAGAATAGTTAAACTGTCGTGCTCTTACAATCATTTCCATCTGGAATACGTATCCTTTAGATATGGTAGCATTAATTAGTTGATATAAAACATCCTTCTTGTACAGACTAGTAAAAAATAAGTAAGGATGTTCTTTTTCTTTTTTTCTTTTTTTTTTTTTGGACGTCCTTACCGGAAACTTCCTGTCAGATCGGAAGCATTTGGACGAAGCAAAAGAGTAGCTAAAAAGTTGGCTCCGCGACTTTTTTTTAAAAAAAAAGTTAGAAACAAGCCGTTATGAATGGAAATAATACTACCAACCTGACAAGCTTACGCTTCAAGTCCCACCCATAGACACCTCCTCCATTTCTATAACGAGTACCACTAACAATATCATAATTATTCTGCTGTTGTAATCTATAGAGAATATCAGTATATTTGCAGCTATTACTTTTCATTCTCTTACCTAATCATTTCAGGTATAAATTTGGGCTAAGCAATACTACTATCAGTACCATGCTTTTGAGTGTATCAATAAACTTACGTGATGAGAGAAATCGGCATCCATAATGATAACAAAATTACCCGTAGCAAATTGAAGACCATGAACATAGGCTGTACCAAGACCTAACTTACCAGCGCGTGGTTTCAGCAACTACAATAATGGGAATGTTATTGACATCTTTATATAAAATAAAAGTCATTACAATGCGATCTTCTCCATAGACCGTTTGAAGTTGTTTAGCAACTTCTTGTGTGCCATCAGGACTGTTATCATCTACAACGATGATTTCCCAATCAATGGCATGTTCTTTAAATGTCTTTGCAAGTAACCACGTGATGATGGGTAAATTCTGGCGTTCGTTGTAAGTAGGAAGAATGACTGTATACTTATTTTGAGACATGGTATCGTTGATGTTTAACACAGCGTGTTGGCTTGCCATTCAAACCAAAAAAAAAAAAGGGGGCCACAAAATGGAAAAGTGAGCTGACTTCAAACCTCTCATGCACATACACACACAGACACACAAAATAGGAAAAAAATGCACTTCATATCCTGATAGTTCTTCTCTCAGTAATGTTCCCCATAATCAAATTACTCTCTCCTCTTCATAGGCAGTCTAGTAGTTTTGTGCCTAGACAAATTCCCTCTTCATACCTGTATGCTTGTCACCTTTGTTGCTATGATCATGTAAGAATTATGACAACATGGTCGCAAAAGTACACCCTTATTGTTTGAATATTGAAGAGCATCCCCCCCTCTCCCTACAACATACATCATGCTGTAGAAAGCATTTCATTTATTTCCAACTGGAGTTTGTAGTGAACCTATTGTATTTACAAGACATAAAAGTTATCAACAGTACTCCAAATCGATGGAATCCTCCCAGTGCTCATTATTATGTGTCATAAAGATGTTTGACGGTGTGTTGTATGCTGCTGTTGACTTGAAGAACACACTTTGGGTGTTATGAGTCATCATGTCTGCGTTCACTTTTCGTTTTTTAATAATGGCTGTACTATCTAAAAGTGCCTCTAGTTGTCCTCTTTTAAAACCATGCGCTATCACTATTTCTTCTTTTTGAGGACAACTTGTTAGTTGTTTTGAAATGAAAGGTTCAATAGAGTATATTTCTGTAAATGTTTGTGGTGATTTATCTTTTCCAAATACATCAAAATCACTTCCTGGGTATATTGACCGAGGATTTTTTGTAGTCTTTGTTAAAGGTGGTGGTTGAGGCAAATAAGAAGGGTTGTAGCAACTGCCAGAACAGCGATTGCTATGTAAAGGTGGCTCTTCTTGTGAATGAGCCTTGTATAAATCAACCAACACACTGTCTCTTTTTCTCCACATTGAGATTTACTAAGAAAAAAAAGAAAGAAAAAGAAGATAATTGGTTAAATAAAATATATACAAGAAAAAAAAAGTCCACCTCAAGGAATTAGATATCAAGCTGCCATTGAAGCCAATGATAATCAAGGGTTTGACACCGAAGAAGCTGTAGCTGCTCTATTCTTTCTTGAAACAAGAAAGAACGGAAGCTCATTATTACAAACATTTTATATTAAAACAGGATTATTGTATGAATTGATGAGAATTGAGCATGATAATAACGTATTTTGTGGTCAGTTTGGTAGTGCAATAGGGAGTACATCAAGACTCCTCCTCCCCATAGGGATTAACTAAATAACGTTTGAATACTGTTTAGACATCATTTTCTGTGGGTGAAGAGAGAAGTTTTGTTCAAATAAGGAATAAACCGTCTTTATTTTTACACATTAACAGCACTTTCCATTTAAAATAAGACAAGCTATATTAAGAGTAAATAGTATCTACTGTGTGTAAATCAACAATACGGACTTCATTGTCCTTCACTAAGGCATATTGCCTCATTGGCAAGCATTTCTCTGGGCTTACCAAATCATTACAACTACTGTACAGCACATATTCTCTAGAAGAAGGCTTGGATATAATACCATCTATTGATCATGTTAACTCTTATTTTTAGCAATGACTTGTTTATTACCATCATTCTTGAATAGTTGAAAGACAGCTGATCGTTCTTGACCTTCTTGGACTATTGTCTGCTCTGATAATAATAATCTGTCTACTAAATCATATTGACGAGGTAGCTATCATTTGAGAGATTAAAAAATGTCTTTAAATACTTTCTTTATCAAAAACCTTTCGTAACAAGGATATCGCATTACACATCATTGATTCTACTTCGCGTATCTGAAATGTTATACTTTCTATCGTCTTTTTTCCAAAGCTAAATTATACAAATTGGTATCACTGTGTCTAAAGATATATATATATATATATAAACTTACCGAAGATCATCCCAAGGAAAGTGGATCAACACATCTCTAAGCTCTTGCAGCTCATCAGTCACTGGACGGCTATGTTCAACCACAGGATGATTGACTAGTGTATCATATGCAATTAAGCCTAGAGTAGGCAGCATTCTATAGAAATGAGTCTATTAGTTTTATATATACACAGATAAAGCATGGCTTACGTTGAAAATAGTTCATGAACAGATGTTGTCTCTAAAAAGAATAGTGCCTTTTCAGCCTCAGTGTATATGTTGAAGAGCGGACTCTGACGAGAACAAGGGATTCTATGAGAACAATTCCATAGCTCTTGCCAAATGTTGTTTGGTTCAGACATTCTTTTACTAAGATGACCTTCTTCGTTCTTTGATCCCTCAGGAACTATCCAATCGCGAGGAGAATGCCATCTAACGAAATCTTCTAGACAAGCATGGGGGTTGGCTGCCTTAAAAGCTTGCATGTCCGAATACAATTGTCGCGACTGAAGCTGAGCTCGTTTTAAAGTTGCACGGTCCGATGAACCCATATTCTCAAATGCTTCAGCTTGTTCTTTGACCATATCTTCTGTCATGAATCCTGGATCCTGGGTCACAGGCACTTGAAGTGGCTCCCCTGTTTTCAATAGCTTTAAACCTTCAGTATGTTCGCACAGCTGTCCTTCTGCTCTATTGGGATCTTTTATAGCAGCTGCTTCTGCTTCTTCATTGTTAAACATGGCTACAAATGGAAGCCGTACGTATGATTCTGATAAAGGATGTGCACTTCCAGGCTCCTCAAGCTCTTCATCTACTGGCCGCTGGACTATATTGATCGATCCTTCCACATCTTCTACCGTATCAAAAAACTCCTCAGTAGAATCTGAATCATCTATAACAGACGATCTGGTCTGTTTCTAACGTTGAATGCACATTAGCTTCTTTTTACGTTCAAGTGCAGATTTGGGAGGTTACCTTTGATTGACCGGGCCCTTCATTGTTCAAGTTCGAACGTCTTGTATTGTCCTGTATTGTCTGTTCTTTGCTAGACGTTCCTTTCCCGCTCTGAGGTGAATTGCTTTGACGTTGGCGATATATGCAACAATTAACCATGGATAATTTTTGATGCAACTAGACAATGATAAGCAAAACGAATGATATGTGAGTAGACTTACAATGTTAAAGCGAAGGTCAATGCCAAGTATTTTTTTTTTCTTGGGGTCGGTACAGTTATGATCCTCATCATTATCATCATCGTATAAATAAGGGCTTACGCCTGGTATAGGTTCAAGATTCTCCCAATGCCAGCGTATTTTACGCAACACCTCTGTCCAGACAATTCTGAAAAACCCCATGAAATCCGCAAAGTGCTGTCGTCGGCTATTTGGATTCGTGTTGCCATTTGCCAATGCTTTAATTGCGAATAAGAGTAAGTTCCAAAAGAAAGATCCGTAAGGTACAGAAGAGCTTGCTTTGAATTTTAACACCAGCTTCTTTGTATCCAACATTTCTTTTTGATCTTCCTTTCCTGCTTTATTATTATACAATGGCATTTTATTTCTACTAAATAAATTATTCAAGACTTCCTCTATTTGATCCGACTTTACTACTGTCACTTGCTCGTCTCCTGATCGTGATCCACCTGTACTGTCTGCCATACTACCGGAGGCGCTACTGCTAGTGCTGCGTGGATTATTGGCTAGAAAGAGGTTGCGAAGTAACATGGCACGGTCATTGGCAGACTCATCGTTGTCTTCATCATACGGTGCAAGGTACTCACTGTTGCATGGATCCTTTATCCAAGAGCCAATGATTTGCTCTATGATGTTTGATAGGTCTGCTCTCTGTTGATTTGCTGGAGCAAACTCTCGTGATAAAACCCACTGTTTAGCTGTGAGAGCATCCATATTCGTTGATTGGGCATCATCATAAAGTCCATCTTGCCAAAATGGAAATAGTGCACTTAGGGTTAAAGAGCGCAGAGGATCATTATAGGATCCAAAAGGGAGCATGTTCTCGGTGTCATCCAGTAGTTTCTGGCTTGTTTGTCCAAAGTCATCACTAAAACCTCGGCTTATCGATGGACGCTCGGATGCTGTATCTGGCGCCTCTGGCCACTGCTTCCAGTTGTTTTCAAACCAATTTTTCAAGTCATAAGTATAGACAGCGGTTGTCCAAACGTCTTTATCATCATAGTCAACTTTGCCTTTTGAGTGATATATCAGTCAAACATGCGTCAATTAAAAAGATGTTATACTTACCATAAGTTTCACGTAAAGCATTTTGCTTTTGCATAAATAAATATTTTAGTTCATCCAAGCATGATAAAGTGCTAGGAGGTGAGATGATTGTCATATTAAATCGTGTCTCTGTTTCGTTCAAAGGGTGATCCATGTTGGATGTTGTAAGCATATATCCAAGAAACATTTTGTGTCTCTCTTGGCCTACAGGCGTGAATACAGGGACGGAACAGCCTGTGTTCTGAAAGGCAATCGCACAAGCAGAAATAAGTTGTTTTGCCTGATGATTTTCTATGGATGATCTTGTGCCTAACAGTATCTTTTTCTTGATTGAATCATTTGCTAATTTTAATATCAAGAGTCTGCTCTGTCCTGTCCATCGATGTAGTGGATGATATTGGTTATACTGAAACTGATAAAAGTGATCAGCTGCTAAGGGAGGCGCGTTATTACTCTCTATAACGGTTGGTTGGCAATGGTAAGTGAAAGAAAACGTATCATCATCTACTGACAGTACTTCCTTCCTGGTATATTCCTCTGCTGTAGGGTTACTAAGCGCTGCTTTAGCTGCTGATATTTGTTCATCAGAGAATATGCCAAAGGAACCGTCCTTTATGCCCCAAGAATATAGTGTTTCCTCAATATGAGTAACAAGTCGTTCGAAATTAGACACTGACGTGTAATCAACAAATTCAAAAGGCTCTTCTGCGCTATATGAGCTTTGTCTTCTCTTTGTTGACATGATGTAGATTGTTAATGAATTAAAAAAAAAAAGAGAATATTTACTTTTTGCAGATAAATGAGCTTTTGTGACTTTACCCACTCTACAAACTCGTTCACATGTATACACACTCACAGACAAAAGAAACATATTTATTCACTTTATAAGCATAAAAGAGGAATAAGATAGGGTCTAAACATAAAACATAAGTTGCGCTAGTAACTCCAAAAAACAAGTAGTGTCAAACTACTTGTTTTGTTGATATGATAAGGGTAATACTAGAAGCGCTGCAAAAGGGCACTGCAAAATCCAAAAAAGGTAATACTCCCTCTCAAACTGCAAAATGCTCTTTTTGAAAGGAAGCTGAAGGCTGTTCAAACAAAAAATGTATTAT
>NW_019671920.1:984371-1145935 GCF_002708625.1 Rhizopus microsporus ATCC 52813 | reverse complement strand
CGTGTTGAGCATCATAGAAAGAGATTGCATAGAAATCCTTGAACACACAATCACCGCCTTGCTGAGTAAGTTTTAAAAAAAAACTTACATTGACCAAAGAGAACAGCAAAAAGAGTCACCAGAAGGAACCAAAAAGAGTAAAAAGAAAGAAAAAAAGTAGAAGGAGAAAAGAAAGAGAGAAAAAAAGAGGTGAGAGCAAATGTCTCTCTTTTTATACCTCTTTTTTTAGTTATGTGAAGTTGTTGTTTTCTGTCTTATCAATAAATAAGATTTTGCTCCTTACAAGAAAATAAGGTTTACACTCACATTTTTGTTTATTTCTAGAGTGTTTCATGGCTTTTAAAAGTTTGCCCTATCTTTTTATACTTTTTATATTCATTCAGACTATCATTTGAATATATACTTTAATGAAGCTATTCACCTCTATTTTTATATAGTAAAAAGACTAAAAGGCAATAAATTTCATGCATTCTTTGTTTATACCACGCGTCCTTGGGCTTTTTTCCTAGTGTTGGTCACACACACTTTTTGTGTTACTCTGCCAACTCTTTTTTTTTTCCCTTTGACTTTTTGCAAGTAAAAGCTAGATAAATACTATTTTTTAGTAGTTATTATATGAAGTACTAAGCTTGTATAAAGAAATGAAGCAAGTTATGCATAAGCAAAAGAACGCCTCCACCAAAAATGGTAATAGCAAATGATAGACGCGTTCGGAAACATGAAAAAAACAACAAACTTTATTTTGAACAAGTCTAGACGCAAGCATCACAGAAAGGTCAGGGTCTACGCAGTGTTTCCTCAAATCCTCTCTTATAGCAGCCCTGAATAGTTTCTGAATTAAACCATAAGTAGCCTTGACAAACTTTTGCTCTGCAGTTTGGGAAAATATTACCTTTTTTGGATTTTGCAGTGCCCTTAATATTACCCTAAAATATCATGTTTAAAGGGAAGAAAGGGCCTGTCAATGTCTTTTCTTGACATCGCCTTTTTTTAGTTTAATATGATATAGATTATGCGCAATTTAAATGAAGACCATTTTACTGTTCAACGCAAACTTTATTAAAATGGGTATCCTTAGCATAATGAACAATGGTTTGATCTAATTCGTACCAGTATGGTATCTTTTCTATATCCTTCAAGTCCGTATCTATTACTTTGATATCATATCCTATGTATATCCCATCCTTCAACCTTATATGTTTCATTCGATCACTGTCTTTGATGTGTCTTGCATTGACTAAGAGGGAGCAGTCTTTAAATGTCATTGATAGTACATACTCGTATAGTCTCTGAATCATATCCGCTCGATGTCCCTTTTCGAAGTTGTCAATTACTTTTACCCATTGCTCGATGTCTATATTCTTTATAGGCTTATGTTTTTCATAGATTGGAAATATGCCTTCAACATCTAATTCGTCCAATTGCCTCTGCAGTTTCTGTATTCTTGATAATATTGGATCCTTTAATATAATTTCCTTGAGAATATGTCTAATGTCATCCATATTCAAGCATAGATCGGAGGATATTTTGAGCGTCTTTGTAAGTGGTTTGCATGTTGTCAATACTTTAATCGCCTTAGTTACTCGTGTTTCATCTCTCGAATATAGATCAAGAGGACAGTAGTCGGAGACATGCTCTTTTCGATAGTGAGAATGCATACAAAATCGACAGTGTGTCTGCTTTAGCTTTGGATATCGTATCAAACTAGATCTTGGTTTAAATCCCCATTTTGGCTATATATAAAAAAGACTAAGTCACTTTTATGTTATTTCTTTGTTGACTTACTTTAAGTTCAAATGTTAACGTCGGAAAGGAGCTTGATTCCGTCAGATCCTCCAAGAGTATAGCTACCGTCGAATCACAGTTGATTTTCTTTTCGAGTCGGCACAATGGACGCTGTGGTTCAATATGGCTTGCTAATTCAATCAAGAAATCACGAGAAACATGGACAATTTCAAAAGGTAGCACATACTCTTGCCCGAGCAAACGAGCAATGATCTTGTCTGTAAACTGCTGAGAAAACCTTGCTGCTGATTCCGTATACACTTGTTTTTTCTTCACTCTTAAAACTTTCTTTTTCTAAAAAGAAAAAAAAGTTTACTAAAATAATTGCATTACTTTCTTTTACATACTAATTCTACATCTTGGCCCATATATCTGACGACAATGTTGGCATTTCCTTCACCAACATAAGACCAGTCATTGGCCACAAATTGATCTAAAAGCATTCTATCACCCACAACTTGCGCCGACACTGCTCTGTTTTTTATAATTCGACACTGCCGCAGATAATAGAGACTCTCTAAAAAAAGGGCGCGTCACAGAGCAGTAATGCCGATGTGTCGGGAGTGGATGATTTGCTCCTGCGGTATGGATATCAAGACATATCGCGCGCATAATTTTTTGCCCAAGGGAAGCTCGCTTACTTTTGGCTTCGCTCAAGCCGGAGCTTCCCACCCTCTCTTTATATTATTACAAATGCAAAAAAGAGACTCTTTTATTTAAATCATAGCCCTCCGCCCTCTGTCAATGTTTTCAGATTGATCAACTTCTTGTTTTCACATATTATAAATAGCCGGGTATGTTTTTTATTCATTTATACGCCAAGGATCTTGAATTTCTCTTCGGACGGCACTTGGCTAATAACTACTCTACCTGCGTATGAAATCGAAGCAAATGTCCAAGTGTCAGCAAAACTCCATACTGCACTATATATACTATCTTCATGTTGATCATAAGTACAAATCAATCCATCGGAAGGTTTTTGCCTTTGGGAGTGTCAGTGGCCAATATGCTTAAGATATCTTATATTTACCCTATTTCTTCCTCTTCTTCTTCCATAGTAGCAGCCGAAGATATAGAATACACATTATGTAAGTGAACAAGGCCATCCGAGCCTGATGCTAGTAGCAGTTGGTCTTGCAGAGGATTGAATGCTACCGACCATATCCAATGACTATTTCCTTCAAGCGTCATCAAGGGCTTTTCTAACTGTCTCACATCCCACAAGTGAACGAGGGCATCATCACTACCGGTAGCTAAATGATGACGTTTGTTCGGGTTGTAATCTACTGCACGAACAGTACTTTGATGCGCATTTAATATTTTAAAGCTATTCTGCCCAGACCTTATATCCCATCCAGCTACACAGTTGCCACCAACAGCTATTATCTGCGGATCATGTGGGTTCCATACAGCATTTTGAAGTAGCTTGAGCGAAGGTGCATCAGAGCCTGCTGAAAACATGGATGAAGCATCTATTGTACGCAAAGTCTTTTTTTTTTTTTCGCTGCGTTAATGAAATATGTTTATGCATTTATTCAACTGAGGTACCTTTGCATTCTCGGTAGAAAAAAGATGAATTTGCGTTGAGTCAATACACGCAGCTTGCTGATCTCCCTCTTCATTACTCCAGACAACTCTACAGACAACTGTTGGAATAAATCGAATAAATCTAAATGACTCACTTTTTTGCTCCTTCATAGTCTAATGTCATCAAGGGTATCAATTCCTGCTGCTGATTCTCAATAGATACGCTTGGTTTACGCCATAGAGTAGCCTTTGATTTTAATGGACTCTCGCATACTATGCATACTTGTTTATTAACTTTTTTGCATAAACTGCGTATGTTTGTACCTGAACTGTGACAAGTAAAAAACACGTCTTCGTCATTGGGACATGACGCAATGTCCCATACTTCTTGTGGATGTTGAAACATAAAGGAAGACAATAATGCGTTGTCATCATCATATTCTAGCAAACATACAACATTCTCTTTTGCGCCCACTGTTCCCGCAAGAAACTTGCTCTTTTCTGTACTCTTTTTCACTGAAGTTAAGCATCGTGCCTTTAAAGAGATTAGAAAAGTAAAAGATAAGGAGGGAAAAAATAACGCAGAATAAATAAAACCTGATGTCGAAGACCAAACACATTTGAGTTCTCCATGGCTGAAAAATAGAAAATTAAAGACGATGGCAGTGGGGCCATTTTATTGGGCGTAAGTGCAAGAGTGCCAAATTTTTGTTTCTTTCAAAATGTTTGAACTACTGGAACAGTTGAATGACTACAAACAGTTTGTTATAGTCTTTTCATGCATTGTTTATGCTTTTGAGCAATACTTGAAGTAAATTTATACAAGTGATGCTTATATATTAGTGCTTATTCCATCTCGCAGTTACCGACAACATTGTCGTTACTTGATGTGTCATCGTCCTGATGAGTTGGCTGATATTGTCACTGAAGAAGACTTTAAAAAGTCTCAAGCATACAATTTGGACAAGTCTCGCTTTGGCTTCATCGAATCCTTCTATAAGCAAATCGAAACTGTCTTGATGCTTCACTATGACGCGCTTCCCAAGATGTGGAATTTCTCTGGAGATTTGTTGTATAAGATTAGTGGATACAACACTGATTACGAAATACTTCACTCACTCGTCTTTCTCATCATCTTTACCATCTTTTCTACTGTCACATCAACACCCTTCAACTATTACTCCACCTTTGTTGTCGAACAAAAGCACGGTTTTAACAAGCAAACCGTTAAACTCTTCTTTGTGGACATTATAAAAATGCAGTTTGTTATGGCCGCTCTCATGTTTCCATTCATTTCAGCTTTCTTATGGATCATCAAAGCAACAGGCGAAAGGTTTTACTTTTATGTTTGGGTCATTGCGTAAGTTGCTCCCCCTTCTTTACTAGATTGATTTTGATTATTTAACCTATATCAATAGTATCGTCTTCCAGCTGTTTATCATCACTGTTTATCCAACCTTCATCCAACCCTTGTTTAACAAATTAACACCCTTGGAAGAAGGAGAGTTAAGAACTCGCATCAATGAATTGGCAGCACGCATCCAGTTCCCATTAAAGAAGCTCTATGTCATTGACGGATCCAAACGCTCTAGTCACTCCAATGCCTACTTTTATGGATTCGGAAAGAATAAGCATATTGTTCTCTTTGACACTTTGATCGATCACTCTAATAACGATGAAATCTGTGCTGTCTTGGCTCATGAGCTTGGTCACTGGAAGATGGGACATACACTTAAACTTCTCATTGTCAACCAAATCCATTTACTCTCCATCTTTTGGTTATTCTCATTATTCATCAACAACAAGCAGCTCTACACTGACTTTGGATTTGACACAATGCCTACATTAATTGGCTTCATGTTGTTCCAATTTATCTATTCACCTGTTGAAAGTGTCATTGGATTCTTACAGCACGTCTATCAACGCAAGAACGAGTATGAAGCTGATGCTTATGCTTTGAAACTTGGTTATGCTTCTACCTTACGCAGTGCTTTAATCAAATTGAGTGTTAAAAATCTTGGTGGATTCAATGTCGATCCATGGTATTCTGCTTGGAATCACTCACATCCTAGTCTTGTTGAAAGACTGAATGCTCTTGGTGTTGAACCTACTTCTGATAAACCTATTGCAGTTGAAGACAAGAAGGATTTATAGACGACTCTTTTTTTTCAATAAACTGCATATTGTTTCTATATATAAATATATTCTTTCTCTCTTTGTTTTCTCCTTGAGAAGTGGGGCTTCTTGATATTCAAGCTGGGTCATTGTTACAAGCATAATGAAAGCTTAGCGAAAAAAAAAGCTGTCATGACCGCGTGACTTGTTTAAAGCACTGTAATTTATTTCTGCCAAAAAAAAAAAGGTGCTCTCTTCTTTATACAATGACGCTTAAAAGAAAAGGATCTGATCCAATTGAAAGGCCAGCAAAGCAATCAAAAACATCAGGTTAGAACAAGTGCTTAAACAATATAATCAATTTTCTAATAAACTTACAGAAGGAAAGAAAAAGGGACGTGAAGTACTGGATAACTATGAGGCAGAGGTTGTCATTGAAATTCAAGAAGATCCAGAAACTGTACAGCCAGATATTGATGGACCTAAGGTCCCATTAAGTGCACGAGCGGCAAGGCAGGCTGCTATCGCTGCTGGATTGTATAGAACAAAAGAAGACGAAGACGAAGAAGAGGATAGAGTCAGTGTAAATGATGAGGATGAAGAAAGGGAAGAAAGAGAAGAAGAAGAAAAATCAGACAGTATACTAGATGAAATAAAAGATATCTCGGAAGAAGCACAGGACGTGACAGATGGCGTGACAGAACCATTTAAAAAAACAAAGCCGTAAGAAAATATGTGTTATAGATGGATCTATACTAAAAGAAAAAACACCTACAGATCATTGTTGGTAGATCACAATTCGGTCAGCAAATTTACTTATTCAAAGACAAACACATGCGTCCTTAAACAAGAAGATGAGACATATATGTTTATCGGCTTAAAGCAAGGAGAAGTAAGAAATAGCTACCTTTATTTAAAAAAAAATCGATGCTAATTATGGCTAGGATCTGGTCTTTATGGGTGAAATACTAGTTGCACCTCTCTATGGCGCCATATCTATTGCTGGAGCAATAATTTCATCGAACCGACCTGTTCCTAAGGATCGAACAGAGAACGATATACCCGTACACTTCTACCCCGTCTTTTGCCCACTATCTCACGCACTTTTACGCATTGCACCTGTCAGCATGGACCAGCCTTCGATCAGATCACATGACGATCCAGTCGAGATGGATGAAAATATACTTGAAGCTGTCTTTGAAGAACTGACAGTAGATGAGTTTGACGCCGTCATTGTTATCAAGGATTTATATGGTAATGGGCTTGAATCTATGAAGGACGCGGTGCCAAAGCGTAGAAATGTAGTAAAGTTCTCAAAGAAGGAAGCCAGACGAGATATGTCTTTGACGATTAACATGTTTCCTGGGTTTCATCCTATCCTTGAATCTGTACCTGGCGTAAAGGCATTCAAAATAGAACTCTCATGGGAATCAGAGACGTTAATCGCGCTAAACTCGGCCGCTGAACGCAAAACACCAATGGTCAGCGTCGTCTGCGGTGGTAAAAACCTTGGTAAATCATCCTTTAGCAAGTACCTCGTGAACCGACTGTTGACGCGATACAAGAAGGTGGCGTATATTGAAACAGACGTAGGACAGACCGAATTCACGCCAACAGGACTCATATCGCTCCACTACATTGAACATCCCGTCCTTGGTCCATCCTACACACATCAGCAGTTTGAACCAGCCCGTAGCTTCTTCTTTGGCAGCAACTCACCACGAAGCAATCCCGATTACTATTTGGCTTGTATTCACCAGCTCGTCTGTCATTGGAAGCACGATCAGATGATGGAGGATGACGAAATAGGGATTCCGCTTGTGGTCAATACTCAAGGCTGGATCTCTAATGTAGGGTACGATCTGCTTATGAGCCAAATCAAAAGTATTGCGCCTACAGATGTATTTGCTCTTCGTCACAGTACCTATCTCAAAAAGAACCTATCACCTTTCTTTGAGAGCGATGTCATGGCAACAGTAGATAGCACACTAAGCTTGTCCAAAGTAATACCGACGGTCCGTTTTATCGACTGCTATTACCGCGAATCAGGTGTATCTATTTTTCCAGATCTGTTTACAGCATCCAAGTTACGTGACATTACCCTGGCTTCCTATTTCCATCAAACAGAGATGGGACAAGACGCATATCTGAATCCACAATGGGATTATCAGAAACACATTATCGACCGAACTCCTTGGGTTGTTGACTGGCGAGCACACCTGAATGCGATCTGGATTACTTATGAAGAAGTTAAACTTGAAGAATTATTATATGCGCTGAATGGATGTATAGTAGGCATTATGGGTGACGTAGAAGATTTTAAAAAGCAAAAGGGACCTGACAGAGCTATATCTGCTGATGAAAATGAGTTTGTAAAGTATATTGATAAGGGAATTTTAGAGACGGCTAACAACTTTATAGACACCACCCATATATTACACCACGCGAGATAAACTACCACCCAATCCTGAAAACATAACATGCCTTGGCTTAGGCATCATCCGTGCCATTGATCCGTCACGCCATGCACTTCTGTTAGTGACACCACTGCCAGCTGAGACACTAGAAAAGACATCTGGGCTTATCAAAGGAGAAATGCGTCTACCTTCATGGGCTTTTCTGGACGATAAATTAGGAACTAGCAATGGTATTGCCAAGGTACCTTGGAAGCAAGTGCCTTATGTGAATCCTGGTCCAAGAGAAGGTGTTGGAGCCAGAATACAGAAAGTGCGACGTAATTTATTGCATAGACCAAGAAGGATTAAAGAAGGACATAAATAAACAATAAAAAGTGTGGGTCGTCAAAAGCTGTATTTTATGCAAAAGAATATTCTTTTGGCTACAAGCACATACACATATATGCATACACGTATACATGTTTACACGTTATAAATAGATATACGCACCATTGTTTATATTGAATATTATCAGTGACTACAAAAAATTAATTTCGCATGCGTGTGTGTGTGTTTGTGCATGTGTGTCAAGATATGCAGTATGCGATGCAGTTATTATTAAGAGTTATATGCTCACACGACGCTTTAGAGTTGCCATGGAAATAAAGCTTTTTGCCACCTCCATCTGATAAGCTCAACGGTTGCACGGTCCTGATGTTTGGGAATGTTGTACACACACAGAGGTGGATTGATCTTCTTCCAACCAGATGTTTTAGACATACAATTGTCAAGAGCTTTCCTAATCATGCTTCCTATTTGATATGAGTAACATAAAAAAGACATGATAACAAACCAAACAAATAATTGTACAAGAATGTCATTCTTAACATTGTTATCGAGCAGTTGAAGAAGAATGATTAGCTCAAGGTGATATTCATAGTTAATGATTTTTCTTAAAATTAAAGCAAATGCATTTGATAAATCAATAAAGATGACTTTATTCTAATTAAAACATTGGGTTAATACATACAATTGGATGAAAGCTCTCGAGACTATTAATCAGTTCAGCAGTAGCATCAAGAAAAAGATATACTTGTAATATTAAAAATTTAAAAAAAAAAGCCATGAAATATTAAATAGCTGAAACCACGTTGATCGCATGTATAAAAAAAGAGATATATTATCTCAGCTTGATTCTCCCTGATCCATTTTTTAACTACTCTAGATCCTCAACCCAAATGCCACTGATCATTCCAATACAAAGAAATAAACAAACAATAAAAGTGTAATAGTCTAAGAAGGAAAAAAAAAGGGGGGAAAGCATAATGAAAAATAAAAAGAAGGGGGATGTGACTGCTTAAGAAGACAACTGTGATTACCATTTAAAGCAAGTATGACAACATAGCTCTAACAAAGATCGATCGCCTTTTTTGAAAAGATAGCCGTGTATTTTCACTTATTGTCAATGATAAAATATTTCAAAGACGATATTGGAATGGATGATCATTGTGCTACTAATGAATCCAATTGATATCATCCGTATTTACGAGTATGAAACAATAATCCTTCATACCCCCAAATCATACCCCCCAAATCATGATGCATGACATTTTTCACTCCTTGATTGATTTACCTAATAAAGTAATCATGTAAAAGCTAAAGAATATAAATAATCCATCGATCAAATAGTAAAAAAAAAAAAAATCTTATTTTTCTTTCTTTCTTTCTCTTTTTTTAAATTTTGTTTTCATTCCCTGAAAAAAAAAGCCATAAAAAACAACAATCCTATTGTTACAACTTTAGCAACACACACACACAATACAAAACAAAAGGAAACAAAAAAAGCTTATTTAAACAATCATTAAATTGGATATAAATATATAGATTTAAAAATATATTTAAGTCTATATATAAATATACATACGCACAAACACACACACACGCCCCTTAAATATATATAATTCATTCTTTATTCTTTCTTTTTATTGTACGCAATTATGGAAATACTTGAGATTATAAACAGTCAAGCATCCACCATTGGAAAAAAGGCACATTCGTGTACAATGCCTGGCTGCACTAAATCATTTGGTAAATTTATTTATTGATCTCCTTCTTGTTCTATTCTCACCTTACTTCTTTCGCGTGTGTCTATTTGTATCTGCAGGTCGTCGCTCTGACTTGGCAAGACACGTCAGGATACACACCAATGAAAGGTAACTCCGCACTGAACCTCTTTTGGATATATGTTTAACCTTCCTATTCAGACCATATGTGTGTCACGAGCCAGGCTGTGGAAAAAGCTTCACTCAGGTATTGTTTCAATCAAGAAAACTTGATTTTTTTGGTCATATATCACTCTTACCCTCCCCCTAATATAATCAGAACTTTTGTCTAGATATCAGCCCTCAAGGTGCATTCTCGTACTCATACAGGAGAAAGACCTCATCAATGTGAATATGAAGACTGTGGAAAAACGTTTGGTGATAGCAGTTCATTAGCTAGACACAGGTTAATATATATTTCATTTCTCACTATACATTATATTCATGCCTTGTTTAGGCGTCTTCATACAGGCAAAAGACCGTATAAGTGTTCATTCGATGGCTGTGGCAAATACTTTGCTCATAAATCAATCATGAGGCAACACCAACGTCAAGCTCACGGCCCTCAGCCAAAGAAAGCACCATTACAGTGGATTTCTTGGAACGAAATGATGATTCCTGGGAATCGTAAGCGGAACGAGAAAAATTGTTGGAAACCATTAGATCAAGTATTGAAGGATGGAAAACTGCTTGAGCAGCAACAACAACAAGCGCCACCTGCCTCTCCCGCTCCATCAGAACACAGTGCAACAACCTTTGACGGCGACGATGCCGTCTTTAGCCCATCTTCGGCTAGTGTCCGACTACCTACACCTGTTATGCCTTCACCCATTCCTAAATCCAGTCCTTATTATTATCATAAGCAATTGCCACCCCAACAACAGCCCTGGTTACCTTCAATCTTTAAAGAACATTCACTCCTTTATCCTCCTATCACAGATTCCAATATACCAATATTTTTAGGTTATTCTCATCAGCAACCATACGACTTTATTTAGGCAATTTTCCCTTGTTTATGAAACTCCTTACCATTCATTTGTTTTATTAGCTATGCTGAATATGTTTATTATATCTTTGTATGATCGTCAATTCTATGTTTATGAAATAAATAATCTCTATGCTTACGTTACACGTGAAGATCCTTTTTAAATTTATATAACTCAAATGACAAAAGGGAGACAAGACATTGATGACAATCTACAAAATGGAGCTTCTATATTTGGACAATTTAACCCATCCAGTGCTGTTGAGGTCGGATTGCGCGGATGCTAAAATACCAATGAGCGGAAGTAGAATATATGATCTACGATAACGGAAAATTATTAAATGTTATTTCAATCAGGAATGACAAGACCTTTATTGCGTAGACTAGAAAAACAATAAGTCACACTAAAGACATACATGCATATTATTTAAGGAATCAGCATTATGTATCCCTTTTCTTTTTTTTTTTCTTTTTGTTGAATATTTTCGACTGTAAAAGCACAAGGCATTTGGGCGCGTCTTTGAGAAAAAAAAAAAAAAGATTCATGTAATACACTGATTGCAGGCTTTGTCGTCATAAATATTTACTTGTAGAAAAGGAATTTATTGCAGAACGCTTTATCAACTGACACCAATAAAAATACCAAAGATGGAGTCATAAAGCAACATTCTAAACGCTTACTGTGCTCAGCATCTTATTTTTAATTTCAAACACAAGCCGTGTCAAGAGTACATGTCAAAGGTGAGATAAACATTACTTCCATGCAGCCACCCATTTTCGCCTTTTTTGAACCTGCAGAAAATAGGCGGCAAATCTGTCCATATGAGTCACACAAGAAAACTTGCTCCTTAAGAAGTTCTGTTTGTTTATTCACAAGAAAACTTTTTCCTTTTTTTCTCTCTTTCCCACATGTACTTGTCAGTTTAATGTCCTGTGGACAAGATAACTCACTCTCCGACCTTGTTCAACAGTTACCGCTTGAAAGAGACAGGAAGAGATATAGTAAATTGATTGAAATGTCAGAATCTTTACAGTCCAGGCTGGATTGTTTATACTCTCAAAGCACGATTCCTTGCCCGCGGGATAGATATTTAAGAAAGCAATACTCTCTTGCAAGCTTTGGTAGCGATATAACAGCCCGTACGGATGATATCGAAGGAGCTAAAGACACGAGCAAAGCAAATGGGACTCCTTATTTCTATTTTATGGATGATGACTCGTGGCCCCGATCCTCAATACAGGAAGGACATGTGTATAGGAAATTAGATAGGGCCACGTCGATGCAATTCACGCCCAAGTCCACCTGTTTTGACAGATATCCTAGTTCAGATACAGTTCTATTGCATGTACGGAATGAGTCAGATCGTATAAGACCATGTACTGTTCATGTCAAACCTTCTACTCTACGCAGAAGTCGTCAAATTCATCAACCTTTATCTCAAGAACAGATCAAAACAGAAAGCGAAAGCCATAGTAGCCATCTTTATCATAATGAGAAAGCATCCTTTGAAACTCTCGCCAAAGAAGATACACCTCTTGTTGATAAGATAACTAATAATGACAGCTGTGAGCCTATATCCCCTGTTGACACCGAGTTGACAAAACGTGAACATGATATGACTGCACCGTCTGTTTTAACAGCAAAACACAACGAGCCAACTGATTTGCCAACACCCCCAAGCACGCCATTTGGTCAAGATACATCTTTTCCAGATTTACCGCCCCTAAGACATATTCGGAAGGTAATAAATATATAGAATATACAATATTAGGGAGATCTTACCTGTTTGTGTGCGTTAGAAAACACAAAGTTTAAAGCGGCTATTAAAACGAACCTACCGACTAAATGAGTACGAGGTGATGAAAGCTCATACTATTCATGCTTCTCCCTTTTCGGATGGACTACTTATTAAGGCATTCAACATGCCTTTGGGTGAGCCGAAGCTTTTGCTCAAGTTACTAATGATCAACATCAGTCATGATACCCCTGAAGAGCAGAAGCGACTCGGATTTACATTTTGCTGGCCAAGTGTAAAACCCAACGTTTCTAATGATTCAAATGATCAGGCAAAGCTGTCAATTGCTCCTGACTCCTTAGTTAAGGAGGCACTTGCCACTTGGTTACAGAATGAACGTTTGGTATGTTTAAAATGATGAATAGAAATGTGACTTTTGCTAATATTTTTACACTAGCCTTCTTTGAATAAGGTGGATGAAATTCTGAGAGATGGTAGAAAGGTTTATTTGGTATATGACGTGCATTTATTTTAAGTTGATTAAAAAAAGAGTGAAGATCTTGTTTATAATGAACAAGGAAAATGCGGTTTATAAAATTGTTTGACGAGATAATTTACACCTTATTAAAACAACAGTGCATCCGGTGATATTTGTTCAAGTATAGTTAGAGGACATTTCATGACATAGAACACACTTCTTTGGTATTATAGTTTCATGTAAATGTATGTTTAAGAAAGCAACCTTTATTTAGAGCTTTGATTTTGAGACCTTGCCAAGTAAATCAAGTCCTGTTAGGCTTTCTAGCTGCTTAACTGCTTCTTTTGAATGACCCATCTTGACCTCTAAAAAAGAAAAAGAAGGAATGAGAATACATACAAAAAGCCGTCAATAGAACACATTACGAATAGTTTTCATTCCAAGCTGACTAGCAGATCGGAGGTTCATGCCAATGTCGTCCAAAAAAATAGCTTCATTAGGTTGAATATTTAACATCCTGCAGGCATGAAGGAAAAAGTTGGGATCCGGCTTTCTAGAATTTTTTTTAAGGTTCAGGAGTATATTCTCTTTGATTTACACTCGATATTACCGAAGACCGACCAAGCGTGACTCTATAAAGTAATCGAAAATGGCACGGAGTTCGATTGCCGCTGAAGCACCCATTGCCTCTGCCTCCTGAAGATCGTCCTCTGGTAATTCAAAGTTATTGGTTAATGCAGCCAAAGTATACTTGCCACTTTCTAAATTCGGAAAGTCGTCATCATCTTTCCATCTATATTTTCTTTTTTTTGTTGTACCTTTTAAACATTGAAGGGCAGAGTAGATATAAGGATCTATGCGTGCTGTTTCTGACATCATCGTTTTGAATAACTCTTTGCCATCAACATGAACATCTGGAATAAACTCAGGTACAGCTATTTGTATAGATGAGAACAGAATGATTTTCATTGCTTTTTTTTTTTTTGGATTACGCTTTCCGGCCTTCTTCAGATACTGTTTATAATGCTCCTTATTGGTGGGGTCAGACAGTTGCAGACCAAAGTTTTTATAGAAATCATTCAACTTGAGTTCTCCTCTTTCTAATTTCTAATACACGACCTTAATTCTTATCATTAATTAATGAAATATATATTACCTGAAAGGCACCGTTTTCACCTTGTCGTACACTATTATCATACAAGAGTCATTTGAATAATACAAAAAGCATAATTCATACATACATTGCAACATTGATATAATTTCTTGGCAAACCATGCTTTTGTTCGTAGGCATGGATGCCAGCCATAGGTGAACCTACACAAACGCCACCTTCAAATACATTAGCTGTAACATCATAATCAACACGTCTTTTATTACCAATATCGAAAATAACAGCTTTAATTGTCATCTAAAGAAAAAAAAAGGCTTTTTTTCCCCACAATCAATTTCCACTGACTGATCGTATTTCTTTTTTCTTCACGTGAGAGAATTCAAAGTCAGTAAATGGATCAAAAATAAATTATTTTATTAGATACAATAAATTAAATAGAGAGAAAGAATTAGAGACAGCTGCCTTCGTTAATACCAAAGTAGGTCAAGTGATCAAGGATAGAGGTGAAAGGAACGATAGAGTTACTGCATTGTTTGGTTTCAATGTTAGAAGTACAGATTTGGACATCAGCAGGGTCTTCCTTGATCCAAGATTCAACACCAGGGTGAAGGTAACCAAAGGCCTGAGGAGGAACGTGAGGAACAATATCACGCTTGTGAACGGTACGGTGGAAGGGAATGCCGGTGCTGTCGACATAGTAAGCGAATGCGTTGTTACCGACACGAGGACAACCAATAGTATAGATGCTCAAGTTCTTTGGGGACAATCTCTTTTCACGTTGGTAAAGATCCATACCAGCGAGCAAGGCTTGGGCACCACCGAGAGAGTGACCGGTGACGATGACCTTATAGCCAGGGTAAGCGGTCAATTGGTCTTGAACAACAGGGAAGTAGTCACTGACAACTTGCTTGTAGGAGGAAAGGAAACCAGCGTGAACCTTAGCGCCCTTGACAGGGGTATAGTCAGTAAAGGTGAAGACCATGTCAGTAATAGCGCTTCTGAAGGAATTGGTACCACGGAAAGTGACATAGATGGTCTTTTGAGCATCACTTCTCAAGACAAAGCCATTGGTATCAGAGAGAAGAGAAGTGAAGGTCTTGATAAGTTTACCATCAGGAACATACTTGAGACATTGCTTACAGTTCCACTTGGTACCGGGAACGACATCACGGCAGTAAGCAGTAGCAGCAACACCAGCGTAGTTAGTGAGCTCTTTGATTTGAGCAGCGGTGGCTGTGACAACTTCACCTGAATCAGAGCTGGGAGCAGTGGACTTGGCAGGAATAGGAGGAGGGTTCTCGGGCAAGTCCAAGGTCATGCCACCGACAGTTTCAGTATCACGCTTGACAAGAGCAGTGTAGTTGCCACCGTGAGCTTGATACCATTGAACGTTCTTGTTAATGTAATAAGCTTCGGCATCGGGATCACCCGTGGTTTCAGGATGGGAAGGAGGAGTACAACGGCTAGAGATGAGAGGAGGGAGTTGGAAGTCAGTGCCATTAGTTGCCTTGACTGAACCTTTATGACCAGCAACAGGAACAGCAGATGAGCCAAGCATCATAGAAGAGACAAGAAGGCAAAGACTGACACCTTGAGAGATGGTAATGAATGAAACCATGATTTGTTAATTAGATAAGGTAGTAATAGTGGCCAATGGCTGATGAAGAAGGAAAAAAAGCAAAGAAAGGGCGCGCTATTTATACTAGAATGCACCCATATGTCTTTCTCTTCAATTTGCAAGGTGACACGAATTGATGAAGCTGTGGTTACATTTTGTTCCTTACTTGTAGTAGCACATAGGTAACACATCCCTTGGTTTCTCAACATAAGTTTCCTTTCACTTAAACACAAGATCATTGTCCGATCATTTGTCCTTTTCTTGGCTGGGAAATGCTGGAGGAAATATTCGTGCAACGCTGCTCGAATGGGTGTGCAACGAAAGTTTCAGCTGGCTTTACTCGTTTATGCTTATCCATTGGATAGGACAAATATACTATTTTTTGTCTCCAATGAGACTTTGGAAATTCAATTATTCCCTTTGACAACATTTCAGTAAGCTTTTACTCATTGTGTTCCGTGGAAAAAGAGTTTAATTAACTTACGGTTACGTGTTCGCACACATAATTAGATTTGTGACATTTGTTACTTTTTATGTTTTAAATCTTCCAATGAAATTATTGCAGAATTACCATGGTAATTTTTCATTTTATTTGTTCCATAGTAACCATTGTTTCTAGGATATTGTGCTTACTTTCCTTAAATGGCTGAATTCATGCCCAGCAACTATGTTGTATGCATAATTTAACTCACGGCAAGCAAAAGTAAGCTGATCATTGTAGCTATTTTTAATTGCATACGTTGATTTATCATCCATCCCCTTTCCCTCTGTTCTACGTATTGCAACTTTTTTTGTTATACATAATCCAGGATCATACCTTCTAAACATGGTCACAGTAAAGAAGTAAAATAAGGTTATAGTTTACTGAGGGATATACCCGAGTGGCAAATAGGAGAGAGTGGATCAACTAGATCAGCATTATTTGAATGCATATTTTTTCTTTTAATTCGGTAGATTTTGCTGCGCGTCTGCGAAACCTTGGAAGCTTAATAGATACTGTCTAACCAATAATGTATATATGTGCTACTTGGTATAGCTTATGTGAAGGATAAAGGGAAAATAAAACGTGTTTTTGGTTGTCGCAAAGACTAAGTATATACACAGTCGACTACATGCTTCACGCCATTGGTGGCTAGGCTCTCTTAGTCTCTATCTGACTCTTTCACGTGTTGAGTGTATGATAGAGAGTATATTCGCAGATCCCTGCTTCCAATCTCTATTTTTTCTCTGTTTTGCATGAACCCTTAAGGTTATTTTGCGCCCAAAAGATCAGCAGTAAAGTTTAGCTACGGGCATAGCAGATAAAAGGCATGAGTGCCTCCCTTTGTATTACGTGTATGCATCACATAAGGTAAGACTTGGCTTACACTTGTGTGTTCCTTATGTTCCTATGTCACAATTTCCAAACATGTGCAATCTTTTTTTTTAAAAAAAAAAGCTTAAATGAATTAATGGAAAGATGCACCTTATCAGATAATCTAACATTAGAACGAAGACGGGAAACCATACAATTCGTTTTGCCTGTCACTAACATGACATTGGCTTCTATTGACTATCTCTCTTTTGTAGCTCTTTGTTCTCGACTATATGCATGGATCCACTAGGTGCATGCTGCATTATACAATTCACATAGCTTTAGCTCGCATTAACATGTCTGCGATTAGCATTTGTACGACGTATTTTATCGTAAAGAGCCTATTATTAGTGCCTAATAATGATTTGACAAAGCGATGGACTGTAAGTGTTCCCTCACTTCTATCCATCAGAAATTTTATTTATTATGTTTGAGATAATTCTTGGCGAGGCTCGCTGAACGCACATAATTAATCACTTGTACCAACCATCCTATAAATAGAATCCAGCAAAGAGCATCTGAAGCTTTGAGCATTGAACAAGCGTCATCTATAGCCATTACCCAAGGGAAGACTTCAGGATTGTTAAACTGTACCCTCCATTGCATGTAATTTGTCCAAAGACACTCAAGAGCCGAACCATCGGTCATAACATCAGCTCCTGGAATAGTGGGCAGCAAGGCAGCAAGAAACAGGGCAGCTGCAAAAAAGGAGATGGATCCTTGCATCGTCCTGGACGGTGACCATGCTTTGTATTTGGGACTTGGATCGAACGAAAGAATGATGCTGTAAATAGTGGCTGTAATTGTCGGTATAAACATATAGACAAAGGTGGCAGGATAAGCAAATGTTTGAAAGTTACCTTTGAGTTGTGGTTAGTGGTCATGTAGTCGTAAAACTCTGTTAAAATTTACCATAACCAGCAATCTCTGCACCACTGCTGACAAAGTGCTTGACCTTTGAAGTGACTGCCAACAAAAGAGCAAAAAGGATGACTCCGATAAGCGAATTCCATATATGAATCACTTGGATTAAGCTTGGAAATGATCTCATCGTCAACCTGCTTGAGTAAAATGGAAAAGAAAACGTGCAATTAAAGCGGAGGAAGAAAGATTTACATCAGCGTGGGACAAGTTTTCCTGAACATTGACCCCCTATTCTATTTACTCCACCCTTATTTAAAACAAACAGCGCTAATTTTTATTTTGTGTACGAGAAATAGTTTAAGATTTCGTATCTAATTTGTGATAAATGCGTTCATGATAAACATTAAGCTTTAAGGAATCTCTCCTTCTACTTACAGGCCACACTATAGTTAATATACTTGCAAATCAGCATTTAAAACAAATAACTCTCTTGGCATTCAATAAAGAAAACAGAATGTTCAACTAGTCTTGATTTGGTTTAGGGTTTAACTTGTTATTTTAAAAAACGTTGATCTTTGCTAAATTATTGCGCTATATTTTTTCTATGCCTCTACTCTTTATTTTACTACAAGTACAACATATGTTGCACAGTAGATTTGAAATAAAAAAATGAACTCTTCAATGTTTATACATGTCTGTGTTCCCATGCACTGTCATGGAAAAACTCGTCCGAACTATCAGCAGGAGGCTTTAGTCCAATTATGTTTTAATTATACAGTGTAAGTATTTTATCGACTTTAGATGACTCTCAGAATATGAACCAAGCACTTGATTTTGTTCGGCTACAATGACTTATGTATACTTTGACTTATACAAGTATGAATTCCTTGAGATATGATGACAAGCCTTTTCATATTCAATATTTTAGAGTTTGAAGTATGTGCAACGTGTTGCTACGCGAATAACCGATATTATTTATTTAAAGCAACTCTCTTACAATGGTAAGCCCTGGCTTAATCATTTCTGTTGGCTCATACGTATCACAAATGTGTTTTGGAAGCACATTTAGCCGCCCTTCAAATCAAGACATAGCACTGGAAGGAATTCTATTAGAAACCTACGCGGATGATAACTCGTAGTTTTTAGATAGTTGTAAAAGAAAAAACTGACATTTTTATTCTCTCGGAAGAGTAAAGATATGCCTCAATGGCTTACTTTTTCTGCTCATTACATTCAGCTTTTAATAAAGTTTAGTGTGCTTTACGCGAATATATAAAAAAAGAGTAGACGTTTATTTTCATTCATGGTAACATTACTTTTAGGGAACACTTTATCAATAAAAATATAAAAAAAAGAAACGTGAGAACATTTGCTGCTGAGCAAGTGTGGACAAATTCCATCACTAAATGTTTTAATCGGCTGTTTATGTTTAGTTGGATATTGCCCACATGTTGAACGCATTTAGCATAGTACAATATGTGACCATTGGTAAGAATTAATATATTGAAAGGCTCTTCTCTTTTGGTTACTTTTTAATAAATATTCTAGAAAAGCGATTTTCTTTTTAGAGCTGGTTTTAGTCTACCACCTGAATATGTTTGTGTATACATAATGTTTGAGCCAATGATTGACAGCAACAGTTGCAATCACATGAATCTTTGATAATGTCAGTGATGGTGTAATACAGCTGCTTTTATAAAGCTCTATTGGCTCGGTATATTTGGAGATGTTACTGCTTTGTAATTATTATCTATTTTGATACCCTTTTATGCTACAGCTGACAACATTCATATTTGCTCAATATATTAGGCTCTTAATACACTCGCGCCATATATTTCAAAGTTGACGTTACTATAATTTCACTCTTGTTAAAGTGCTACACAAGATATCAATGTCTAAAACAATTAATTTAACCATTCTTTCTTTTCGCTAGACCTCTTTAGTAGCGATCCAGCCATCATCAATTATCTATCATAGACATCTTTGCCTCTTTTTTTTATTGAGAAAACGATTCATCTCATATACAAATACTTATCAGTAACAGGAGAGAAACCTGTAGCTCTTTCAGAAATTTGACAAGACATTAAGAGACCTTATTATTAAACTGAGACAATCTTTGTGTGAGAGAATATATGGTTGCATCATTACTAATATGGCACTTTCTCATCATTAATAATCATCATTTATGTTTCTTTTTGCCTTCTAAAAAATCCCAAACTAGGGTCATTTTTTCGACTTGCTATTGTCATCTTAAATTTGGTTAAGACTTCGTTAAACTTTAGATAAGCGATGCGTGTATTGGGTCTATCTATTGTTTCGCTGTCTGATAAACAAATAAAAATAATATGAGCCCTTGGTAGTGCGCTACCCCAACAAACTTTATGTGATATAGTACGGCCCCACTATTTCTCTTTTCCACATCTTTTATGAAAGTATACTATGCTATGCTTGATAAATCAATGATAACTGGTGTTTTAAAGTTATAATCATTAAACTGTTGTATAAGCAAAGACATGCAGACTTCTTTTCAATAGCTTTCCATCAAGTAAATTGCTCTAGTGATGGAGAAGCCTGTTGTGAGCAAGCTACCTTTATACCGTCTGCTTTCACTTTCATACTTCTTTAAGAAAAATAGACAGCACCGAGCCTTTCTTATAAATTAAACAAGTAACAAATACCTTTCATATAGCTACTATACATTCCTTAACATCAGGCGCATATGAATGCCGTAGAATAAATAGAGTGCATACTAACATTTGCTTATTCTATTGCTCATTCTTCCATACATTTCTATATTCAAATAAACTAGTGGTTTAAATCGTAGATTGACAGCTGCGCAATATAACTATAAATTAAGGTAAAGGCTGAAATAAGGTATATACATATCAGTTTGTTTATACACTACATATATACAATAACTTAAGCCTTATAAAACTTAGTGCCCCATCGACTACTTACGGGCTGCTTGGTTAGCTCAAACGGTGGGTGATACAGGAGCGAGCTGCATAAACTCATGGCTCATTGTGCTGTTTTTCTACAACTTTCTATTTACACAATTCAATTTTCTAGCAAAGTAACGCAATAAGTCTCCTTACGCTAATATCTCGTCACAATACCAAAAAAAAAAATAACACAACTATATCATTTTACCAAAGAAAGGAAGGAAAGCAAAATCAAGAAGTTACTCGAAATTTCGAATTTCTAGCAGCTTCGGAACCTCTTGCATAGATGAAAAACATATAAAAGGCCCTTCCTTTTGCTTGGACAATAACTTGCTCGTTAGTAAGAAAAAGTAAATCATAATATCAAAATGGCTCTTACAAACAGATTCTTTGCTGACGCTTTCCGCGATATGCACCGTGCCTTTTCTCTTTTGGATGATCCTAGCTTCTTTAACGATGCTCGTCGCTCTTTGGCATCTTCAAATAACTCACTTGGATCTCTAAGATACCCAGCTACAGATATTTGCGAGACTGCTGAAGGCTACGAACTTCACGCGGAATTACCTGGTTATGACAAGAAGAATATTCATATTGATGTCTCAGACGATAATACCTTAACGTTGAGTGGATCTGTTCAACATTATCGCGAATCCTCTAGTGAAGAAGACAAAGAAGGTGCAAGAAATGACAAGGCCACTAACAATGTAACCAAATGGTGGACTAATGAAAGAGTATCTGGAAATTTCCAAAGATCATTCAGTTTCCCTACTCCTATCAACACTTCTGGTATCAAAGCTAGCTATGAAAATGGTGTCTTGAAAGTCTGTGTTCCAAAGGCTGAGAACGGTGGTAAGAAGCGTATTGAAATTAACTAATCGCACGGTTGTCAAAATGACAAAGATGTGGCTCTTTTATTCGTAGTTTTAAAAATGTCTAGAAAACTATTGAATAAAAATGAATTTAAAATGTCAACTGTATCAATTAATAAAACAAAAAATAATCTGGATATTCATAACTGCAGGAAATAACTTGCTTTTTCTGGAGTTGGATTTTTGAAAGGCCAACACTACATGCACCAGAAAATAGGCTAATGCTACGGGTGCTTCCTTGAGGCGCTATCTATGTTGTCACTATACAACTTCACTACCAAAGTCTCTGCCTAACCTAAGTCTGTCCAGCTCACTCTCTCTGATACAAAATACGAGTTTATCATAACTACACGTGAATGACCTTGGTTCTTTGTTAATAGACTGACGACATAAAATTAGAATAAAAAATAACAACATTTCTTTTTATCTCTTCCTTCTTCTTGAAAAGAAACATAAACCAAAATGGTGACTTTATAAAAGTCATGTTTGGCTTGGCGCTACACATTGAAAAGCTTTGTTGGGCAACATCATGGGTAGTACACGTAGTATTAGTCAAAATTTCTTCAACCTTTCTTTATCAAAATGATCTCATATGAAGAGGCATGCTATATTGTATTTGATTTAGTTCCTGACTACTCAAGCTATCACTATACGGTTGAAGAAATTTCGAAGACTTCATTTGATGTAGTCTATGTGAAAGACAAAGACCCAAATATACCCATTGTATTGGCAAAGTCGATTATAAAGAAAAATCCATACAAATGGAAGCGATACGAAGTCAGTGCAGAGGTCGACGACGAATTAAATCCAGTTTTGTCCATAGCCTCAAGTATTATTCCCACTAGCAAGATTATATTAAACATATACATAAATATCATTAGCATAACGTTTTGTTGACTGATTCTCAGTGAATTACAACAAAACGGCGATAATGTTGGCATTAAAAAACAAGTACTCATTAACTAATGACCCAGGATTTGGAGCGATCGATGCTTGAATTAAGCCATTTCTATTCAATACATCAGTTGAATCTTATGTTAAATAAACATAGTGGCCATTTCGGAAAAAACACTAAGTCGCGTGCCAAAGGTGATTCAAGTAACGGTCGATGGTTATTTGTTGACAAAAATGGTACGTATGAGTCAAAGCTCGATATAGTCAATCAATCGGGAAAACCAAATTCATTGACTATATCGAGGTTGAGTAAATCATATATAAAGTTCTGCTTAAAATGCACAATGAAAAAATGAGAACATATGCTTCTGTTTGGACAAAATAGTTACTCCAGATCTTCAGTTCTTTCAACACTGTAAAGCTGCGAAAGGTAACTGGGAATATATCGGATATATTCGCGAGTCATCGTCAAGTGAATCCAATGAAACGCGAGCACGACTACTAAATAAAATGATCAAGAGGCTCAAAAATACTAGCATGTGCACAAGCGTGTATGCCTCCTCATGCTGTAAATCAGCATCTCCATTAGTTCGAAGAGACCCTGATGGTAATTCAATAATTAATATGTTTGACAGTATAAATGGCAATATGCCAGGTAATGCAATTTACAGATATTTTCTAGATATACAATAGAGAAAAGCTAATTACCGTATTATATCTTTTAAAAGTTGATCTTGTGCTACATTTTCATTAAGATTTGTGATATGCTCCATAACTAGTTCCACGAATGCGCGGCTTAGAAAGCTATAAAAAAATATAGAATATAGAAACCTTGTATTTTATTGTCATTAATTTAAACTATGAATAAAAAAGCGCGGCTCAGAGAGCATAGTACCACATCTGAAGTCGAAATGTAGGCAACTAAGGTTGAATTAGGAACGACGTTCAATTACATTTTGCTCGTATTTTTACAATCTGTTTAGTGTCTTTCATCCAAAAAAGGTGAGCAAATCATCTGAATTTAATTTTTTTTTCTATTGATAACTTTTTATTACACTTTACACAACAAGGCTATGTAGATTAATGGATTGTAGCTACATTGCACAAATATTTGTTATCTATAGGACAATATCCTTCCTTAACTGCACATAGTATTGCACTTTTTTTTAATTGGCTTTACTAGCCATACTTCTTCGGCCTTACAACCTTTTTTACACAAATAACAAAAGCTTCATTTCGTCCAAAAAAGGGAAGCATAATGCCTGGGTTTTAACTTTAATTGATCCAAAGAAAAGGACTGTAAAATCCCTTTTAGAAGTGAGTTTCAAATCTTCTTTATCCAGTGGCTTACTTGTTAGTTCTGTACTAATTTTGCACTGCTTTTCGTTCCTGGATAGTCACAGAAAATAAACTTTTTTTGATAAATGCACAAAAGGTTTTTATATCTTGCCATCTTTTCTCTTTTTTATTATCAAATTATTGAATATGGCTTCTTCCAAAGTAACAAAGAAAGTAACCAAGTCTTCCAAGAAGCAAGAACAGAAGCCTGTTGCTAAGAAGGTTGAAGAGTCCTCTGCTAGCAGCGAAAGCAGCAGCAGTGAAAGTGAAGCCAGCAGCTCTTCCGATGAATCTGAGCAAGAGCAAGAAAAAGAGCAATCAGAAGCCTCTGAATCCTCTTCAGAGTCTTCCTCTTCCTCTTCTGAATCAGAATCTGAAGATGAAGCTGAAGAAAAAGATCAAGAGTCCAAGGAAGAAAGCTCTGAGTCATCTGATGAATCTTCAGATGAATCAAGCAGTGAAGAAGACAAGATGGAAGAAGAGCCAAAGGAAGAATCCAAGGGTAAGAAGAGAAAGGCCGAAGAAGCTGAAGCTCCTGCTGCCAAAGCTGCCAAGAAGGAAAGCTTGTACACTATCTGGGTTGGTGGATTGAACTACCAATCAACTTCTGAAACTGTCAATGAATTCTTTAGCCAATTTGGTGAAGTCAAGGACGTTAGAATCAGATTGGATGATGATACCGGAAAGAACCGTGGTTTCTGTCACGTTGACTTTGCTACTCAAGAAGCCAAGGATGCTGCATTAAAAGAAACCGATTTGCAAATTGATGGCCGTCGTGTTCGTGTGGACGACGCTGATGGTTCCAGCCGTCAAAGAGTCAAAAAGGATGAAAACTACAGCAGCGCCACCAAAAAGGTGTTTGTTGCCAACCTCAACCGTGACCATGATGAGCAAACTCATCGCAATGCACTTACAGAAGCCTTTAGCAAGTTTGGTACCATTGTTGGTGACATCCGTATGCCCTATAACAGAGAATCAGGTCAATTGAAAGGTATTGCCTATGTTGAATTTGAAACTGTTGAACAAGCAGAGGCTGCTGTAAAGGAAATGAATGGTGTTGAACTTAATGGTCGTCCTCTTCGTACCGATTTCTCTGGTGATAACGATCGTGCCCGTCTCAACTTCAACCGTGGATCTCAAGGTGATAGCCGAGGTGGTTTCCGTGGCGGTCGTGGCGGTCGCGGTGGCCGTGGAGGCCGTGGAGGACGCGGAGGTCGTGGTGGTCGTGATGATCGTGGTGGCCGTGGTGGTCGTGGTAGTTACACACGCTTCTAAGCCGTGTAACTTCATGCTTCTTGTATTTCATATCATGCTTTCTCTTAGAAATATCATGCAAAATTTCAATTAGACAACTATTATAGTAATTATCATACAATAAATTTGATGTAAATATAAAATATATAAAAAAAGAATTGTCGTATGATGTTTAAGTTGCTGAATTCAAGGGGGTTAAACAGGTTGTTGGCATATATAGACACATTCCTCTCAGTTCGATCCAATGGAAGAACTTGTTGCATGACTACTCGTTAATAACTATATAAATACACAAAAGTAGTCTTTTATTATTAATACATGTATAATTGATACAGTACAAAGGAAATGCCTAAGCAAAATGAGCACAACAAAAAAGTGCGAACTTGTTATGTCATAGTAAACAAAGCAAAAATATTTACAGTTGATGGCTTTTAGAAACAACTAAAGAATTACTGTTTTCTCTGCCTTTGATATTATTCTTTTTGTAGCTAGCAAGATGTATGCATATTTAATATCAAGTCCCTCACAAATCAGCTTAACAAAGCAAATCTGTCATATGACTTACGTTGTTTTTAAGAATGATAATTGATCCAATGTAATGCATGCAAAAAGTAAAGCAGACAGTTCACAACAGGACAGATTGAAAGTAGTATGCCAAAATAAGAGCCAAGACATGCAAAGTTTAAAAGCAGGGCAAGCACAGCTGCTTAATGTGCATCTTATGACCAAGAAGGTTAAAGCTTTTATTGTTCAATAAATATTTGCTAAATGATTAGAAAAGGGGAGAGCTTTTTAAGCACAGTGTGTTATGAATAAATAGTAAATTTATCCGTTAAGGAATAGTAAAGATAAAGTGGTAGACAAATGATGAACCCTTCAAATGGGAAGATGCACATCAGTAGAGTCCAAACAAATTTAAAGGCCAAAGACCTTGACGACATGACTGTATTGTATGTTGTGACTATATCAAATAATAGAATAAGTATTCCTAATAGTAGCTGTGATTGACCACTTGTAAGCTGATTGTTTGTCTTCATGCTGTAAAGATATATAGAAAAATAAAAAAGAGAGAGAAAAGAAAAAGGAGAGAAAAGGGGGCGTATTTACTTGATTCTTTACAAATACTTTACAAAATATATGCGTGTAACAATTAAAAGGAATCACTTAGCAATATCCTCAAACCTTTTTGAGGTAACCATGCTTGATTCATTTCTGGATTAGATATTCTTTTTCTAATGATTCGGTGCTTATATAATTCGTTATTATCTACAAAAGTTTTCTTTCTTTTTTCTACTGTTGTTGTAGTAGTAGTAGTAGAAGTTGTGGTATTGACTGTATTGATAGGCTTATTATTTTTAGTAGGTGTGGTTGCATATGATTCGCTTGATTTCTTGGTATCAGCTGTTATTGACTTTCGTGGCTTTCGCTGTAAGGATTGAATGGCTTCTTCTAGCATTTCACTATATTCGCGTATTCTTTCAGCTACATCAATGACATTCCCTTGTTGTTGTCTTTGATAGTTAGCAATCGAGGTTAATCTCCACCTTAATTGCCCTGTTTCATAAACCACCTGATGCATATTTATATTTATATCCTGATTTTTTATATTTAAAAAATCGACTTACATTAGCTAAATTAGAGTGAATGTTTTTCATTTCTCTGGTTGCATAGACGTCAGTTTCCTTTTGTTTGTTGACAGCTCTTTCTAGCAATACTTGAAGATTAACATTTACTTCCTGCGTTGCTGTTATATCCTCTTCAATTTCCTCTATATAATTACTATATAAGAAAAAAAAACTATCGTCATTCATGCGTAAATACCACTTACGAACCCTGTTTTTTGATACATTCTACTGAATATATTAGTCTCTGATCAGATTATATCAAAGCTTTATAACTTACAAGGTCAACTTCCATGCCATCCATTTGTCTTGCTAAACCATTTAATTCATTTTTAAACTTGATGATGTCTTTTTTTATCTGATATAGTTCTCTTAACAATTGGTTCTTTTCTCTAGAATCCTCCATAGACTGATTACTGGCTTTAGTGGTGCTTGAACTAGATCTACTGAGAGGCGTAGAATAGGATGTACAAAGCTGTAAAAAAGATATGAATACATGATTATCGTGCAGTAATAATTAGTTTACTTTGACTGGATAGTTGTCAATGATGTATTGATAATCTATTCAAACGTGAGTTATTTATATATAAAATTATGTGAATGCAATATGTACCATTTATCGCCCAGTGATTGTAATATATTGAGTCCGAATTCCCATCGTATAACATTTGCTGCAGTGCATAAAGCTGAGTTATTTTTAATACACTTTATATCAACAATATAATACCTCGCCATTCTTTTCAAGATCCATGTAGTGTTTCATCAATGAAGAAAAAAGGAAAGAAAAAGGAAAAAAGGGTACTGACAGTAAGAAAGCGTAATAAAAAAGGATAGAAGAGGGTATGACTTGTGTATAAAAAAGGAAAAAGTAAGTTACAAAAAACGAGCTGCCTAATTGTGGAAATAATTAGAAAAGAAGCAATAAAAAAAAAAAAGAGGTGATCCCTTTTTATTATTTAACGGCGTTCCTGAACTGACAGATTGAATATAAAGGAGATTGAAATAGCTCACATGTACACCCTCTCATCCTTACCCCTCGCTCTTTTGCACCCCTCTCTCCTGCCTCCATATGCACCAAAATAGTCAATTGTATGTTTAAATAAAGCATTTCATCTCCTTTTTTTTAATGGCGTGTCCAAGCAATAGTTTTTAATGGATTATTTTGACGTCATATTTTTAGCGTAAAGTGTATTGATGACGCCAGTTGGCTTCTTTGACCTCATCGAATTTATCAAGGACCAAATAAAAATAAAATGAAAAATAAAACAGAATTGTGTACACAATTGCGTAACCAGGATAAAGATAATGCATCACAATTGTTGTATAAGCAAGCTGATCCTACACCTCATTACTCGTCATTTGAAATAAACAGGTTCTATATTCTATTTTGGTGCATGTGGGCTGAACGCTCTTTTTTTTAATTTTATTCGAAAGCCACAGTTGATAAAGATATCGAGCTCACTTGACTCTTTCCATTTATATAAGCTATTTATCACAGGATCGCATGCTTATTTGTTTATTCTTAAAACCACCGAACAAAAAGAAGCCAAATTGTATCTTTCAACAAATGTGTGATATGTTGAGTAAGGCCGCCCAAGAAAGAAAGCAAGGGTGAGTGTGAATTATTATTATTATTGTTTTTTTTTTTTCTTTTTTACTATTATGTCAGGACAACAAGTATTTTTCAATATCCTGCGCCCTGTTTTTACTCGACGTGGTATTGTTTTAAACATTGCAAGAGGTTATGCAAGCAAAAAGAAATTAGAAGCATCTATGGGCGGTATATTCGAGCCCTTTCTCAGTAACTCGCCGTATGCGTTATTATTTATGTTTGATATCAGGGCTCTAATGGCATAATAAGTGATTCAACAGGGCAACAAGACATTTCACCAAAGCAATGGCTGTCCAAGAAAACTGTTCAAGGTAGAGCTTTTAAATGATTTTACTATATATAAACTTACAATGTCAACCTGGGGGAAATAGATCTTTTACCTGATCAACATCAGCTTGAACTATTAATTCAGCATAAGCAGACTCATCTCACCATCGAAAAGCAACAAGCGCTTGTAAAACATGTACTCGATCACATAGCGAATGACACACCTGTTGATACAGATCAAGTATTGAACTGTAAGAAGGAGGCAAACAAAAGAAAGAATATTAGCTAAACTTTGGTTATTATTTTTTTTTTTTTTGTAAAGTGGTTGACAAGGATGTGTCCCAGCTTGTATCGTTTGGAAATATTGTCTTGAAGATGTCGCAGTGTAATATATAGAAAGAGAACATAAACATCGTATCTAATCTGTACCTTTCTAGACGGCGCACCGGTCGCACTGGAACTGTATAGAATAGCCATGGAAAAGGGAGACGATAGAGGCGCTTTTAGCTATGCCAACATGGTTTATCGAGGATATCGCGGTACACCCAAGGATGAAGAAAGAGGTGTTCAGATCATGTCTCAACTCGCCCAAAAGGGCCACCCTTATGCACAAATGAACCTGGCAGCGATCATCATGCGCACACAACCAAGCCGCGTCGATGCAGCTATCCAGCTTTATGAGCTTGCTGGCCGAGCAGGCATGGATGGCGCCTACACCGAGCTCGGACGAATGTATCGACATGGATTTGGTATTCATCAAGACCATGTCAAGGCTGTTGAGTATTTCAAACAGGGTGCACAAGCTGGAAACCCTCAGTGTAACTTTATGCTCGGCGTGTACCATTCTTCAAACTTGATCGGTGAGCCCGATCAACAAAAGGCGTTCAAGTATTTTCAAAAGGCGGCTGTCAAGGGTATGCCCGAGGCACAGTACAATGTGGGCCTCCGGTTTCTCAGAGGACATGGCGTGGAAATAAACCACTTTAATGCAGCAGAATTCTTTCGAATGGCAGCCCTGCAAGGGTTTCAGCTGGCTCAGATTAATTTAGCAGGCATGTATACCGAAGGTCGAGGCGTCAAGAAGGATCTTGAGGAGGCGCGTAAATGGCTAGAAAAGGCATGTGCTTCTGGAGGGAAAATCGGAAAAGATGCTCAGAAGCGTATCGAAGAGCTCGATCAAATAGAAGGCAAAAAGAAAAACAATGATAGATGCAACATCATGTAACATATTTAATTGGTCAAAGCAATACATTCAATTTCAACATCGACATCCTTTGGAAGACGAGCAACTTGAACAGCAGAACGAGCAGGCTTGTGGCTAGAGAAGAACTATGTACAGATATATAAGAATAAACATTATAAAAAACATAAAGTACACTCACAGAGCCATAAACTTCGTTCATGGCAACAAAGTCATTCATGTCCTTGAGGAAAACAGTTGTCTTGACTACCTTGTCAAAACTGGAGCCGGAGGCTTCCAAAACAGCTTCGAGATTCTTGAGAACTTGTTCAGTCTGTTCTTTAATTCCACCTTTTACAATATCGCCTAATGTCATCGTAGTGAGCCATGTGTATATGTGTAGGGTAATGGAGCTCTTACCAGTAGCAGGGTCAAGGGCGATTTGACCAGAGGTATAGACAAGGTTATTGACCTTGACAGCGTGGGCTGTTTATTAATACATATATTAGTAACGCTTATAAATATACGCGTCAATGTGTATTAACTTACAGTAAGGACCAAGAGCAGCAGGAGCGTTATCAGCGTCTATTGGTTAATCGCATCTTTAATATATACTTTCTACTGTTATCATCAGAATAACTTACTAACAGGAGTGACAGACATTATTGATAAAAGAAAAAAAAGAAAAGAAGAGAAAGAGATGGATTATAAAAAGCAAACAAATGATTGGACAACAAAGCAGATGAGAAAATATTGCGATAGCTGTGTCTGTAAAAGCGCGATGTTTGAAAAACTGTCAAGGAAAAAGAAAATAGACATCAACAGCCAAGAAAACATGTCGAAAGTTGATATCAAAGACAAGTTTGCTTTTGCCTAAAACTGTAAATCAACAACAGGAATCACATGAAGAAAAAAGGTTGCAGTAATGAATGTAAAGAGAAAGCCATTTTACTGTCTACGTCAGTGGTTGGGAGTGACCCAATTTATTACATTCAAAAAGCATTTTTAAATGTTTTATTCCATTATGGATGATAAGGAAAAAAGAGTTTTAAAAAATGTAGTATCAACGTGGGATCAGAAGACCACTCGCTACATATTCACTAAAGACGCAGTCCAAAGGTCTGCTACAAATAACTAGCATATATTTGTTAATCTTTATCAATAAAAATACTTGTATTGAATTCATTATATTTTACCATCTCTAATGTTTTTCATAATGACACACAAACAATGACTACTACCAATGAATTATTGATATTTTACGCAAAATCAAACGCGAAACCCAGGTTCACTTCTTTTGTGAAAAAGAATACGAAAGCAATCGAAGAAAGCTCTGCAATTTGGAATGAAGACGATTGATGTGTTTAATGAGATAATCATTCTAATAACATGTCATTAATCAGCACGCAATGAACGCAGCTTCTGAACAAGTCTGATACAGAGTATGAAAGAAGAATTGATTTGCTGATTACTTCAGAACAAGATGACTCTGAATATGAACTCTGCTCATTAGAGTTTAGTAAATCGAAGTACAATTTGGTTGACACTACTTCCTCGTATACTTCCGAAGGCTGCACTTCTCCACCACGCCAAATCACCCCTCAAAAAGTATTCCTTTCGCCCTCCAGTGGAAACAAGTGAAAAAGTGCTGTGTTTGAAGCTGATGATTCTGAGTAAATAAAACTTAAATTTGTATTTTATTGTTATCAGTTTAAAACTACGAATAAAAAAGGGTGGCTCAGAGAGCATTGACCACATCTGAAGTCGAATGGGGTAACTGTACGATTTTCTTCTTTGTAGAATTAAGACTTTTAAAGGTAAGAAGTTTGAACATAAAGCTCTAATTTCCCTTGCCTGAATTCTATTCTCATTTCGTCCATAAAAAGATAAGCATAACGCCTGAGTTTTAATTTTACTTTAGTCTTAAAAAACTGTACAGTTAAATGAAAAGTGATTTTCCCAAACTTTTTAAACCACCGACAATAGATTCAAAATCCGATAAAACCAACCGTACTGACGGTATAAAATAAATAATGATTTATGCCCATACTTTAAGTAAGCTATCCCAACTACCTGTACATAGCGCCATACCATCTTTGGATACCCCAAGACATGAGACTCTATTTTCGTGCCCGGATAAAATGCCTACACGGTCACCCTTGAGTGTATCCCAGACATGTGTACTGTAATCATCGTAACCACCGAACAAGAGTCTCCCAGAAGCGGAGAATGCCACAGAGGTAATGCCGTGTAGAATGTCTTCTTTGGCATATGTATTTAATTCTCTGTCTGCTCGTAAATCAAATAGACGACAACTTGCATCGTCAGATCCTGTACCAATAGCCATACCATTAGGGAAAAACCTACAAGTGATGTGAGCTTGTTGCTATATTATATGCTGTCATCTGAAATATACATTACTGTACAGAGTTGATATCGCTCTCATGGCCAAGGAAGGTCTGCACACATTTTCTTATTCTGATATCCCAAATCTTAGCAGTTGAATCGCATGCACCCGAAACAAAAATATTTGGATCTGAAGGACTAATGGACACACTCATCACATCACCTTGGTGGTCGGTAAATTCATGCGTCTTCACACCTGCATCAATATCCCACAAGAAACAAGTCATGTCACCTGAGCTGGTCAAGATATGGCGGTCATCTAAGAATCGACAACAACTAAGATATCCAACATGAGCAGATAATTCTCTGGCGGGTCGACTAGGTCCATCGCGCGAGTTGAGGTTGTAAATTGAACAGATATTGTCGAGGCCACCACAGGCAACAAAGTTACCAGAAGGTGAATAAGCTGTCGTCATAACCCACGCAGACCGAAGTGGAATACAGTGTACTTTATTGGTCGAATATGCGTTCCAGACAATGAGTTTCCCGTCCTGTGAGGCTGATACAAGATGTTGACTGTCATTAGACCAATGCATAGCATATATTTTGGCTAAATGTCCACGTAAATTGCGTCTCACTTTCATTACAAGTCTTGGTAATGACTCAATATCCTGTGCCATTTTTTTCACTTTAATATGTGAATATTAGTTTTTCACATATATATCTTTTTTTTTCACTCCTTACAAGTTGTATCAGCCAATGCCTCCTTTCTTTGCTTTATTCTCTCTTTTAAAATATCGGCCTCTCTACGAGCAGCTGTAATTCTATCTGAAATGTCTTCTTGCATTTTGTTTGTAGAGAGAAAAAGAGAGAGGGAAGGGGGAAAAAAAGAGAAAAGATGGCTGCTTTTAAATTTAAAAATTAGCTATGTCAAATTTAACCTTTGTGTTCCTTGAATTATGGATTATATAAAGTGTAGTTTGTTTAAATACAGATCAAAGAAAGAAGGGGAAGATCTTATTTCGCCAATTGAATGGAGAATAATAACAGATGATTCTCTCTCCCCTTAATACATTTCATTAAAAAAAAGGGTAAAATGATCAACCATAGTTTTTAAGCTGTAAACTCAGTCCTTATAAATCTCTTTTACATTCAAAGGTCCCGGCCTTGAAAAATCCAGAATCTATAAGTAAATTTGAAATGCGCCTTCTTTCCAAAAAAAGATGATACGCACATTTTGTTAGGGCCTATTCTTCTTGTCCAAATGTTTGTCAACTCAAGGGTTGCCTGGGGTAAAATAACAAATAAAAAAATTTCATTGATTGGCACTGTTTCTGATACTGAATAAATTGGGAATAATAATAATAATAACACACAGCTTTATTGCTTTACTTGTATATAAATACTTGCATAACTAACACTACTATCTTCTACACTTTGACATCTCTCGCTTTGAGCATACTTTAAGCACTTGGCAGACTGATCAGAATAACCTTCTTGCTTGATTTCTTCCAAGGCAGCCAACAAGACGCCGATCGGGTTTCGGCCACAGATCGTATTATCTGTCACACTTAAATATCTCTCAAATTGATCAAAGCTCAAAGATTCAATGGCCTCAATACCACGATGATCAAGTTCTTCAATGGATTCATGAATGGGTCTACCGATTACTTTTTTGGCATTGGATCTGGTCAACTCAACTGCTTCATTGTCGTCTCTGCTCTCGTTGTAATAGGTATAACGGAATCTTCTGCCCCTATAATCAGTGTTATCAAAAGGACACGCTACATATTTATGCATTTACCAATGACAGAAATCAGATGAAATGATGAATAAAGTCTCTGAATCCTTCAAATAAGGTGCAAGTGCCTTGGCATATTCCTTTTTAGAATCAGATGCAAGACTTCCAACGATAATAGGAATAATCTTGATATCGGATATCTTGCTTTTTTATATTTGTATATATAAAACATATATCAAACGATTACGCATTAATAGTTCATTTTGAGCTTACCTCTCGAAAGCCTTGTATACAAATGGCAAATGCATCTCAATACTGTGCTCCTCGATTTCAGTACTTGGACTAGCTGCAGCAAATAATCCTGTCTTGGACAATTCCTCAATCACTGAAAGGTCTAGTTTGAGACTACCCAGTGGCGTCTCATACTCTTTGCATTTTGACAGTAGACAGTATCGTGTAGCACACACATGAGATGGGCCAAGGATGAAGACTCGCTTTCTGTAAATATAGAGTCAGTTATTCAGCTACTTAATAACTCTTGTTTTCTTTACATGTTTTTTGTATCAAAGCATGTGTACGCGAATGCAGATGTTGGACCACTATATCGAAAGCCTGCGTGTCTAGTAATTATTTAATACGTTGAACATTTGACGTCATAAAGCGGCTTACGGAGCTATGATCGCCTTGACATCTTGAATAGGAAGTTGCTGTCCTTTCGTAGTTATGGCTTCAGTAGCTTTATTCAAATAATTGTTCAGCTCTTGATCAAGTGCTTTTTCTATCATGTGTTTTCTCTGTCATTATTTTATTAAATATCAATCTTGTAGATATTACCATCCTCTTGGTACCAAGAACCAGCATGCGAAGCGGGTCTACTCATCGGGTTACAGTTAATATAGAAAAAAAAAGAAAGAAAGAGAAAAAGAGAATGAAAAAAGGATTATGCGAAGTACAGCTGTACTGATTGGTGCGGGAAATTAAACGCTTTTTCTAAAGCTTGCTCTTGGAGCCTGATTTTATTAAAAGACAGGATTATAGACCAAGAGATTGTTATTTGGGCTTGAGCTTTTTCCATTATCAAAATTAATAACGTCTTTTGTAGCAAAGGATCGAAGAACATCATATAATTCTTGGGCTGTCGTAAATTTTCGTTTTGCCATTATGTTGGCAGCCGTACCAGCAACGTGAGGGCTGGCCATACTTGTACCATCCATAGCTTTTGATGAATCATTACCTCCAAGGTAAGCACTGACGATATTTGATCCAGGAGCATAAATGCTAACACACTCACCAATGTCAGAGAAGCGAGGGACCTTATCGTTTATGTCGATAGCACCCACAGAGAACACGTTAGGATTGGAGGACGGGGTGAAAAAACAGGCGTCGGTACCGGCGTTACCAGCTGAAGCAAAGACCGGAATGTTGTATTTGAGAACGAGTGAGTTTAGGGCATCGTCAATCAGTCGTGAATGCGGCCCACTCAAGGAAAGGTTGATCAAGCTTTTACCGGGTGTTGCTGTCTTTATGACATACTCAATGCCTTTCAGTAACGTCGTCGTCGTTCCATCACCCAGCTTATTCAAAATCTTGACAGAATGGATGTTGGCTGCTTTCGCAACACCGTATTCTGTACCAGCTACCTTGGCCGCAACATGAGTTCCTAAATAACATGTTAATATGATACTAACGGTTCTCGTAACCAGTTCCTCATACCATGACCGCCCATGTCATTTTCGTCCTCATACTGTATCAAGTTGATAGCATGCGAGGCACGACCATCAAAGTCTAAATGATCAATGTACACACCTGTATCGAGCACGTAGACGTCAATGCCTTGCCTATTTTTAATATGGTGAGCTTTTTGATTATATATTTTTTTGCATTAAATAAATTACCCTCCAACAGCATCATATATATACTCGTCAAAGCTTGCTTTTTGACGCTGATTGATTCTCGCCAATCCCCAATTAGCTGGTTTAGCTGATTTTAAGCTCATTATGTCTGCACGTTGAATTCTTTGCTCCTCTTCATAATCTGAGCGTCGAGAGATAGTTGTCCGATAGATCTGGTTAGGTTCAACGTACTCAATTGTAGACTGCTGATAGAGATAGTCCAAAAACGCATGATCGGAGAATACGCCTGCGACGGCAACAAAGTCATTGCCAATATCGATATGATTCAGACCCATATCTTGGGCAATCGCTGTTGTCGATATCGTTTCATTATGATTGGCTGCTCCTATCACAAACTTTTTCTTGCGAACAGATGTTAAAAAGTCTTGATGATGACTCAAAAGCATATCAGGAGCTAAGATACACACGCACACATAGATCCTAATTATTAACAAATAATCTCGTTGCTTTTTCTTTCTTCTTACCTGAAGTCCTACTGACATATGGTTTAAATTTTACGATATGTGTAGGCTCATCAGACTGGGCAAAAACAAGCAGAGCAAAGGCTGAGGCCAATGATAACTTGAGAAGAGAACGGACCATAGAGTATTTTAATGATTAAAAAAGGATATTGGAGCTTTTACTAATTTATGCTATTGTGATTAAAGACATATTTTATGCGGGTCCGAGGAGATTTTATTTGAACTGGTTGAGTACATAAGGGTAACGACTTCATTTTTTTTTAATATGCTTACTACACGAATCTCAGGTAACACCATCTGCAATGACAAAGATAGATGTGAGTTTGAAATCGTTTATCTCTCTTTTTATACACACACGTAATTAAATAAATGAGACGACTTGAAGGAAAGACTGTATTTATGTAAGTAAAATATCTCTAAATACTATTCTATCTAAACACATCATAGCACCGGCGCCTCTGCTGGTATTGGTGAAGCGACTGCACGTCAATTTGCTGATGAGGGTTGTAATTTGGTAATGAGCACATGTAAAAAAATAACAAAAGAGGAGCTCATTATATATATATATATAAAAGGTATTGACAGCCAGAAGACTCGAGAAGCTTGAAAAGATCAAAGAAGAAATAAAGGCTGCTCATCCCAACATTTATATTCACACTGTTCAATTGGACGTTCGTGACAAGAAGCAGATTGACCAAGTTGTTGCCGAACTACCGGAACCTGTCAAGGATGTCGATGTGTTGCTGAACAATGCTGGTATGGTCATTGGTCTTGATCCTTTAGTAGATATTGAAGAAGAAGTGTTTGATCAAATGATACAGACCAACATCAAAGGTTTGGTCTTTTTGACAAAGGCTATTGTGCCTAGCATGAAGAAGCGGGGAACTGGCCACGTGATCAATCTTGGCTCCATTGCAGGAAAGCAGGCTTATTATGGTGGCAGTATCTACTGCGGTAAGCGAGATGACTACACAAAAAGCAAATGGAGATTCTGATACATCCCTGATAGCTACAAAGTTTGCAGTTGATGCGATCACTAAGGCTTTGGCCATTGAGCTTGTGGATACACCAATTCGTGTCAGTCAAATCTGTCCTGGTATGGTCAACACTGAATTCTCTACTGTTCGTTTCCGCGGAGACAAGGATAAGGCCGATAATGTTTACAAGGGACTCCAACCACTTGTTGCTGAAGATATTGGTAATGCAAGTAACTTTCTATAAATACCAGACTAACACTTTTTTTTTAAAGCTGAGTTGATTGTTTTCACTGCTAATAGACCTCCTCATGTTAACATTCAAGATATGCTTGGTAAGTTACAAAAACAAGAGAATAAGAGCAGAATATTGAGAATTTCTCTAGTGTTTCCTGTCAATCAAGCCGATTCAAAGACTGTTTATCGCCGCCCGGAATAACTTAATAAATTAGTTTTATTTTACCCGTCTTCCCCGAGATGCGTCAATCATTTCCTTGATGATAATCTCTTATCAGATCTTTTTTAATGAAGAAAAAAAATCATCCCAATGCGTGGGACATTCGGGGAAATTAATAATGTTAGTTGGTGTGGGGTTGTACGATTATAACATATGAATTTCTTGCCGGCATACATGGTTACTTTATATCTTACGTCAATAGCACAGAGTAGTTACATAGCTCTTTAATAGCGACACTGCCTGTAAAACGTAAACCGGCATTATACACAAGACTACAAAGGAGAATAGACTCACGGCTGATTAAAAGGAACAATGATTGGATATAATACTTTGCCGTGCTTAAATTCGGCAAATTGGAGTGCTTATACTGAGCATGTCCCAAACCAATAGATTATTAAGCAACAGGAAACAAGATAACAAACATTTCTCTCTAGAAAGGCTGATTAACAAACACTCTGTTAAAATTCATGACTAGGCCAGTTTTTCCATCCATTTTGACAGTTGTGGCATAAATATACTATAAAATATCCAACCTTATATTGAGAATTTACTTGTAATCTTACTTTTGAATACAGCCACATCATGCATTTCCACAAACTAGAAAGGGTAGTAAACTGTTCACAACCATTTAGCACTTTGTGTAGATGCAAGCTATGTATATAAAAAAGAAAAAAAAAGATGACTGCATGTAGGTAAACATCTGATACTCTTTTTTAACAAAGTTTACACGCGGGGATAATACGCGATATTTATTTCCACTAAAAAGAAGCCAAGAAATTTAATAACAGGGCCCGTGTTTCTAATATTTCTGTAAATATTTATTGCATGTGCCCTCAGCCCGTGGAAAAAAAAATTATCAGATCTTCTTTTTTTGGTTTTCACTGGGGGTGAAAGTGTACTAAAAAAGATCTGATAAGAAATCATGTATGTTTTCCGATGGTAACATATTAATTTCCGGCTACTATGGTTACTACATATTCATGTTTTTATAAAGTATTAAAAAAATAAAGTTTTACAACATCTTTCCCCGTTCCATTGCCCCATTTCCTTATGACTACACCTCTACACGAAATGATCCGATAGGCAAAACATCATGCTATTTTTAACAAATTACAAAAACAATGAGTAAGGTGATCTTTTTTACAATTCCGCTACATTAAAAATAATCCTTAGTTGCATTCTATCATTAAGCAAGAATATGATTCAGTGATGACTCTTGTTTTCAAAATGACGAACAACTTATGATTAGCCAATGAAAATGCCCCGATAGCCTGCAAGGCGAGATCTAAGACCATATTTGCATACATATTACTCATTTTTGCTGGGTTTAAAACGTTCTATTTCAGTATGACTAACATTTACTCTAAATTGCGAACTATAAAAAGGAGCCGTCTTTTTCTGTATTTCCCCTTCTTTATTATTATCATTATAATATTTGTGTTCTTTATTGCTAACAATGGATCTTTCTTGGTGTATCATCTGCGATCGTCACTGTGTCGACAATAGTCTGTATTGCTCTGAATCATGTCGCTTTCAAGACATTGCCAGCAATTATAAAAACAAGCCTTCAAATGATCTGTTTAATACCTCAAATACCTCTCTCGTCACTCCTCCTGCTTCTCCAGAATTAACACCTTTCTTATATTCAATTCACGATCACCGTCGTCGCTCTACTACCAATGGAAGCTTTAATCAACAGCATCAACACTTTCCTTACAAGTTCACTCCTGGCTCTCCTTCTGAGTCAAGTTTATATGCCGATGATACATAACAACACACATTCGTTCTCTTCAACCAGATTGCAATATTATTGATCACAAACTAAAGACACCCTAGATTAACAAAGCAAGAGTCCAAGCATTCAACGCTTACATTATCGCCTTTTCACTTTGCGAGAAAAAAAAATGCCTCAAAAAAATAATCCTAAAATGCGCCTGTATCTGAAAAGGCTTCCATCAATTCAACTTGTGTACTATATATATATATATTTATTTATGCTTTCCCGAAAAAAAGTCATTTTTAGAATAAAAAAGTAGTTTTAATTTAACAGACAAGCTATACTTTTTATTGATATACACTTTTTTTATTCTTGTTCAAAAAGTTTAAGCAGAGGCTTCTTCCTTCTTTTCTTCGTTCTCTTCCTTCTTTTCTTCAACATCAACCTTGTCGAAGCTTTCAACCAAATCGGGGATTTCATCATCATCAGCACCAGCGGCTTCACCACCTTGGGCTTGCTTGAAAGATTCGGCGAGTTGCTTAAGGGCAGCCATGGAGTCAGGGCCCAATTGTCTCAAGATGGAAGGAAGAAGTTCAGCCATTTCCTTTTCAACAGAGCGGCCGTGGATGGCGAAGGTGTTGGCGTTAGGAGCAGCTTGGACTAGTATAAAGATAATGATCAATATCCCCTTTCCCTTTTTTTGTAATCAATAAACTTACCACGAGGGTTATTGAAGTGGATAACCTTGCCATCATCCTTGAACATGTTGACTTCTTCAACACCAGCAATGGGTTGAACCTTCAAGCTTTGAAGGGCAGCAGAGAGCTTACGGTCATCACCGGAAGAGGTCTTACCGCTGGTCTTCTTGACCTTACGACGGGGAGTACCTATTATGCATTAGTATATATTCGTTTTATACGCGTTTATTTGCTATTTTACCCTTGCCACCAATACGGACTTGGTTTTGAAGCTTGGCGAGTTTATCAGCGTTCATGTTGAGCTAAGAGAAATGATGAGTATTGATGTACAAGAAAAGAGCGTAAAAGGGAAATGTAGAAAAAAAAAATATATAAATGAGTTCATTCTAGCATCGTCATGGTAAAAAAAAAGAGAGAGAGAGCAAAGGTGAGAAAGAAGGGTTGCCAAAATTGTGGCTTATTTCGTTCTTTTTCTTCATCTCTCACACTCTCTCACTCGCTCATGTCATCATTGTATGCTGAATGTTTTTATTTTTTTTTTCTACAATATAATGCCGAGCTGCAAATATATATGTGTTTGCTCTATTAAACAGTTTGAATACGCTACCTATTTTTAATAAAGAAAAGAGAGAAGGGGGGAAAAGAAAAAAAATTTCAAGTAGATTCAAGAGCCAGCAGCAGAAAAAAAAAAATTTACAGAATCTAACCATTTTGATTGGCCTTGAGTTTTTATTTATGACTCTTGTTTAACTGACGCTGTTGAAGTCGTTTGATCATACCATTGATATTATCACGGATTTGTTTTGGTGTGGAAAGGTATTTAGGCTTTATGATCATTATTTTGTTATAAGCTATATCTTCTTTTCCTCGACTTTTCAGTAATCGTTCTAAAATGTAATCAATCATGGCAATTACATACACTAAAAAGAGGTGAGCCATTTCAATGACAACTTTTACAAACTTACATCCACAATCTGATCCATTATCTTGCTGTGGAGCACTAGAAGGTATAAATTGTGCAGGTTTATCGAGTTTCAACAGTGGTTGAATGCGTTTACAAGTCAACTCTGCATCGCGTAAATTATTAAATCTTAATGTGTCATAATAGTAGAATGAATTTGTGGTACGAATAAAGACCATCAGTGACCAATGAGTTCCACTATAAGCAGCCGAAGGTTGTCCATCGTTGACAGGCATAAACACAGCTTCGTATTTTTCCATGCTGGGAGGTAATACAGCTTCAAGCTGAGTGACATCACCTTGTGTATAAAGTCAATGTATGATTCTCTTTTTCTTTCTATTTGCTTTACCTTCAATAAATGTGATCAATTGTACCATACCTGGCCGTAAAAATAAGTAATTGGCTTCCTTGGGAACAAACGTTCTCTCGAGAAATTCCATATGAAACGAAATCATAGTATCATTTAGCCATTGTCCAGGTTCCAATGTTTTCAAATCCTTTTATTATTTAATATGTATTTGTTATGACATATAAACAGAGCTTACAGTCTGTCGAATGACCACATCGTGGTAGCTTAGAATTAATTTATCCTCTTCCATTAAGAAAAACGAAGAAAAAATTCAAATAAATAGTAATAAAAAGGATCGACCTGTCAATTTAATACCCTTTTAAACATTGTGGCTTAACCCAACACTTTACAAAGACAACGTGTTTTTTTTTAAAAAAAAATACTTTATTTATTTATAACAAAAAAATAGCCTAAGAAACCTATCAAAGAGAAATGAGTAAAGTGATTCAAATACAAAATATATAGGATGTATTTGTTATGTTCAGAGAAATAAGTAGGTAGCTTAGTGATTTTCGTCAGCGCAACGCTAAAGTCAAATGCCTGTGTCATCCTTTCATAACAAATAACATCACCTTCCTTTTGAAAATAAAAACTTACCATTTTTTTGGGGGATAATTAAAAAAAAAAAAGAAGAAAGCAAAGATTCCTTGTGCTATTTAATGTTTTTCGGCTTCAAAAATTTTTTTATTACTGCGTTCCCATTGAAATTGACAGTCATTCCCGTGCTCAGGATCAAACCTTCACTGTAGAGTGATTTCAATTGCAAAATAAGAGTCAGGATAGCTAATACAAAACAGTAAACAGCAATATTGGTTTTCATTTGGTTTAATGATTTCACATAGGATGTATTCCAATGTTTGCAGCCATGCTATAAATATAAAAAAAAATTATCAGGCATTCTTTCGACCTCAGCTTGCAAAGTTATTCAAGGCAGATATCGTTCCAATAGGAACACATGTACTCTCTGAGAACAACTTTCACAATAGGGCACAAATAGTAATCCATTTGGGCGTATTCATCTTTAGATCACGATGAGCAATTTGTTGTAGGTGATGAAGCAGGGTCCTCATGATACCATCTATCCCTGATGTTGTGATCTGATAAAATAAAAATGCCTGCTCTGACCCAAACAAAAACATCACTTGTGAACTTTACATTAAATGAAGATAGGACTGTTTTTGATCAGATCAAATATCCTATTTACTCCTTATGGCTTGTTGAGACTAAAACAATAGGAAGGGCTTCGTGGTTATTACGCCATGAAGTGATTGATTCCAAATAAGGAAATTCATTTAAACCACTCTGCTCATAATGAAATCATAATTTATTATTCATTGTATGGATTCTACTCTATATAACTGTAGAGATACGCAAAGTATCTGATCTAAATGCGCTTACAAGAGCTGTCGTTAGGTATTATGAGAAAGGAAAGGGAAAAAAAAGAGAGATTGCAGGGAAAATGTGTCAAACAATACAGCAAGGGCATTATGTATAAATTTCAAAACAAATGTATCATTTTTCATAATTGCGCATTTCTTTCGTCTACCGTAAAAACGATGGAAACTAATTCAAGTACACAACCTCCACCACCAGCTTACCAACAATCAGCGCCTGGAAAAACATACTACCAACCACCTCCTGGCCCTCCTCCCGAGAGCACGCAATATGCGCCTCCTACACAACCACCGCCACAGCATGGACCAGCAATTGGACAGAGAGTGGTTCAATTTTATGCGCCTCCAGAGAATAGACGACTTGGGATAATGAGGCGGCTATGTTCAGCAATCTGCTGCTGCATCATTATTGGGCTAGTAGTCGGACTGGCTGCAGGTTTAACAAGTAGTAGTTATCATGGTTGTAATTGGTAAAAAGCAAAAACATTAGTATAACCCTGCATGAAATTTTAATCGGTTTATATTGATCATAGTCGATATAACTCAGACTGTGTTTACAGATACGGTAAATAGACAACATTATCATAACCACAAGTGTACTAACCATGATATTTAGGCGCTGGCACTTATTGTTATAACAATTGTCAGTGCGCACGTTATTAAATATAACAAGTATATATTACTTTTAATAAATTAGAAGTATGCTGCACTGCAGTGTGCCTTGCATAAATTAAAATAATAATATGATGATCTCCTCTTTATTTCCTTCTAGACCCCTTGCAGGACATTAGTTGCGCGGGAAACAAAACCAATCAGGTTGAGGAAAAGATGCATAAGGGAGAAAAAGAGTAAAAGGGAAAAAGGGTGGGAATGCCACTTTAACGTCCACACGATCCCTCTTCTTTTGATTGGCTCATCAGAAGGGGGAAAGGGTCTCTAAGGTGATGTAACTTTTGCGGTGCGAGTGCATTGGGCAACAGCAAAGAATTTCTTTTTTTGGTTTATCTATTGTTTAACGACTATCGCTTAAAAAGACGTAATGTGTGTAAAAAGTGATGATTTACATCCAAAAAGGGGTGTTTCTAACCATGATTTACATAAAAGAAAGGGGGAAAGTTGAACAAGAAAAAAAAAAAGGAGCCAAAAAAAAAAAGAAGAAGTTGATTATAATTTACAGCTATTTTCGTCATCTTGACCTTCTGCTTTGGTTGCTATAGCAAATAAACTTAAACCTTAAAATCATCCACGCGCCCACTAAAGATTGTTATTTGCCCCCCGTTTGGAGTAAATATAAACAGTGATCCTTTTTCTCTTCTTCTTTTCTTTTTTTTTTTTATATAAAATTGCACTACACACAATTAATGATGACTGATTGCCACATCCCATACTTGAGCGACGACGAAAAAGTATTCTTGAATACAACTGCAACTTATAGTCAGGCACGTAGAATGTCCAGCCAAGAGCAAAATAGACCGAGTATTGAAGATAACCATCATCATCGACGCCATCAGGTCGTCTCTGCTCACTCTTTATCGTTCCTATGGAAACGTCGAGGCTCCTCTGCTTCCTCTTCAACTCATTCATCGTCTGGATCGATAGATTACTCTCTAGAACCCGAGCATTCACCCAAAGCTAAAGAATTGGAAATATTAATATTTGACCAGCCTCAACGCACTGTTCGATTAAGCCTGACACCACGTTGTGCCGTTTAATGCAAGAAAAGGAGTCAACACTCGTGTATATATAGAATCATCTCTTTTTCTTTTTTATGTGTTATTTCATTATTATCTTTATTATTAATCTAATGTAAATATATATCTTCATCTTTTTTTGTAATTCGAAATTAATAAAATGAAATTGGGCTTATGGGCTTATGAGTATATTTCATTATCAAAGATAAAGGGGACACTCTTGGCATAGTTTATCTCCCGACTTTTTTTTTCCCACTTGGGTGCAGGAATAAAAACACTCCATGGTAATGTAGATCTTTAACAATGATTAATTCATAATAATGCTTAATTATTCTCGTTGGATGTGTAATAATGACCTCAACGCTAGATTCATGCTCTTATCAATTCTATAAAGCACTAAAAAACGTCATAAAATAGTACCTTCATCAGCCAACCTTGTGTTACATGGAACGGTGCTAAGAAACTGGAGCTGTGCTAAAAGTGAAGGGGCTTTTTCATGGCTGTTGGAAATACTACGCAACCAGATTGAATAGTAGAATTGTTCGCTTTTGTGTAGAATGTAGGAAAACACATGATGTACTTCTACAACTGAAACTACTTTTGTGAGAATAGCTTCTTCTTCTTTTACAATGATAAGCTGGCTTGGTCTTCCTTAAAAGACCACCCTTTTTTACCTTTTCCCTAGATAACATGTTGTTAATTACAACAGCTTGATTCATTTAAGAATGAGATTGTGTACACATATACATCCATTCTTTTAAATACTTTTCATTGTTCACAAATACCACACTGTTTTCAGCTTACACCATCAAATTTCCCTCTTTAAATAAACGACCTTTTTCTCTTATATGATGTTGAATATGGGGAGTCCAAACAGTAAATGCTTGCATAGGTGTGATGGATGAAGGCTAATATGTATTCATCAAGAATGGTCTTTTAGCTTTACATTGAAAGTGTTGAATAATCATAAAAGGAAAATAGTGGTGAGAGTATTATTGAATGACTTTTTGTTCTTGTGGATAGGATCAAAGCCAACTTTACCAACCACCGAAGCTACGTGTTATCTTTTGAAGGAGTGAGAGCAAACTCTAAGGCATGCTTAGAGTATTCTTGCTATCGTATGCTTAAGCAAATTCAAATATCTCTTCATGTTCAGGCTTCAAGCAACTGAATTAATACAGAGAGGAAATGCCGACACCAGTGTAGTTACACGCCTATATTGGTTTTAAATTTTCCGGCGTCCGTTCATGACGATCAACAATAGGTATGCTCCATCATTTGATTAAGACAAAGTAATGATCTCTAGCGTTTTGACCGTAGGAAGATTATCCGCTGGAAGATATATAAGCGCCTATTTATCCGTGCGGGAAAGTATGTAAGGTAATCATTGGGTTGCTGAAGCCGGTTTTATATACTAATTTGGTTAAATCGCCATCTGATGCACACAGACTTTGAAATATTCCCGATAAAGCTGTCGAGTAACAAGATGAGTGTAACAAACTTAATTAATATCGAGAGTATATGCGCGTAGACAACGTACAGCTACCAGGATCCATTTAGACTGGAGGAGGTTTTTTTTATTAAATAGCAATAGTGGTATCATGTCCTGATAATTAGCGCTTGTTAGCTCAAAAGAAGGACCAAATCTCTTTATGGGTATCGTTAGTACAGTGTTTAATGCCACGAATTATCGTCATCTAGAGATTTCCCTCAGAAATACCTCATTAAGAAAGAGAAAATATGCATTGATAAGCTTTTCTTCTAGGAAAAGGACCAAGTGATCACCTTTCGTATATACCTCAAATCAAGAAACTTAAATGTTTAACGGGAGGCTTATTTGCCGTTCAAGGCACCCTGGTGGATATCTCCAGAGGTATTCTTTGTGTTTACACAAAATGATTGGTTTTACTTAATTTCTGTAAATTATTGATTTTTGCCTTTGCCATGCCTTCCTAAGTGCAGGGACTACAACCATAACTATATCTAGTATTCATAAAAGTGATAAGCCCCCTATTTAAGAATATTATTAAAATCAGGCGATAAATACGCCATTTGGAGATCTTGGCTTCTTTATCATTAGTTTTAATACTTTATGCAAATAAAGTCGGTGTAACTATCGCTAAACATTCAATTGCTTCCATGTTTCATTTAACAAAGACCACTAAATTTCGTCTATTGATCTTACTCATCATTTCTCAAAGGCTTAAATCAACAGAGTGCTTGACTTTTTTTTTTAGAAAAGATCATGGCATATACTCCAATGAATATTTTATTCTAGATTTCTTTCAACATACTGCCTTCTAAGCTACTAGACAGGCTCACTATCCTTTAGCATCAATAAGCATGCTATACCACTGCTACCGTTGGCGTAACAGCGGACTTGGAGAAATAAATGAAAGAAATGCCAGCAATGCTGTGTTACAGAAGATTAAAAAAGGACCCTGAATGACAAGCTTGGACATAAAACAAGTTTCACACAGTGTAGATGATGTGGGTTTCCATTTTAAGACGCTTGAATTAATAAAAGAAAGATCTGGATATGATGATTATTAATAGATAAAATAAAAAGGAGAAAAGGCAAGTCAATGCTGTGCATTCATCAGCATGAAGTGTTCGACTTGCGTCATTTGCTTACAGACGCGAAATATACCAAAATTATTAAACAAACATCCGTACCAATGTCATACCTATCAGGTTGGCATGGCTATCAAGTAATCATGGCAACAGTTATTGTATCCTTTCATTGTTAATAGAAATGCGGTTGTACAATGCAAGCCTTTTTCGTACAATAAATGCCTTTTATGGTAATGAGTTTAACTCGTGCTCCTTTGGTCTTTTTTGATTTGCCCATAATATTAGATTGGTAAAAGTGGGAATATGTCCTCACTGGCAACCAAGAGTGGATGTGTTATGAATTTACATATCATTCAGACACGTCCATCTATTTTCTCATACATGAATAATCACCCTTTCTTAATAAGCACATACGGCTATACGTCTACACATTTGTGCACTTGAGCATACGCACTCATAGTCTATATATACTTTCAATGGAAAAAAATGTAACATACAAGGACCACTCGTCCCCAGTTCAGTAAGCACTACATAAGCACAAAATGCAAAATGTTAATTAAAACGATCCATGCCTTCATGTGTGGCACAGATGCCGTGGCGTTGCAAAGCAATTGATCAATTACTGTCGCCTTCTTACCTTGTCTTGGCTTCCCGCGGATATGTTGACATTCAAAATATTTGTTCAACATTATTCTATTCCCTTTTTGACAGTACAGGAAAACATGCCATTGGTAGAATGAACTTTGTCATTTGCAAAATAGGAAAGGTGAATTTGTAACTATTAAATTAGCGTACCAAGAATTATAAAATGGAAAAGGTAGAATGGAAAAAAAGTGAGAAAGAGAGACAAAAATGGAACAAATCAATCTAGGGTTCCAGTCTTTCTGCTAATAGCAGCTATTAAAATGAGTGAATGGTATCATCTTGCAGAGGTGTATATGAAAAAAGAGAGAAACATCAAAAGAAACCCTAAAGGCTTGATCCTTTCTGCCTTTTGTTTTCTTTAAGACTTGCTTAATGAAGAAAAAGGACTATGCTTGTAGTGTAATCTGTCAATGTATGTGTTCGTAGTGGAAGTAGAGTATCCCATCCAATAAGAGTATATGAATGCTGTTACATTTGACGACAGCCGAAAAAACTCAGAATCATGTGGCTCATTTTAACCCAAGAAATCCCTAGCAAACATGCGGCATAAACATATAGAACACTTTTTTCTATTGTAGATCCCCGCTTGTGTATAAATAGACCAAGAAAATTAAGTTTTTATTTTATTTTTTGTTTCGGTCATAATTGTTATTTTTCTGATCTGTTACTTACTGTTTCTATCAAACTGACATGCCAATTGATTCAAATACGATCGACAATTCAAATAGTAAAGTGATTAGCATTTGTTTAATCATCTTACTAATGTTTGTTTCTCTATAGCATTTGCTCTTTCTTTAGTGTCTGGACAGCAAGTACGTCCCCGGATGCCTGTAGTTCAGTGCAATGTCAATCAAGACATAGCACTTCCTAATGCTGACCCTCATCTCTATTCAATTTTCCCACCATCCGGAGTAGAAGGACAAACTCTTACCGTCATTGTTCATACATACATACCTGTTCCTGTTAAAATTGCCTTCAATCAATACATTGTTGAGACTCAGCGACAGAATACACAGGGAAAGGTATCCTTAGTCACCAAAGTTCCTTCATTTGAAGAAGTAGCTTCAAATACACATACGGTTCAGATTAGACTTGTTTTTATGGACAAAAACAATCCATACAACCCCGTCTGTGGCTATGTAATTGGCTCTTTTACCTACGAGACTCGAAATAATGTTAATCACGAAACATCAGACAGCAACCCTTTGCCTAATAGTACCATGTCTTTAGCTAGTCAAGGTATGCAAACGCTCTTTATCTCTCAGCAGCCCAATGATTTCTTGACTTCGTCCTTTCCATCTTCTGGAAGAGGTAACATTCTCATTCTCATTCTCACTTTTATTGAACCACAAATGAATTGATATTGACTTTTTTATATAGGCACCACATTCCCAGGACAACAACAGCAACAGTTCTCGCCATTCTTTCCACTCGATTTCACAAACCAGCGAGTTCCCAACGACCCTCATTTCTTTATTCCTAGTAATGGCATCAATAATAGCGCTAATAGTAATAAATAATTACTACTTATTAAACTTGATACTTACTATAGTCTATAGAATACATTCCTTATTCAACACCGACAACAACATCATCAAGCGTCCATGCAATTACATCTCAACAACAACAGCATAGTCCTATAAGCCATAACCCAGGAAACCATATATCTTTAACAAATACAAGCAACGACTTTCAAAACATGCTTCCATACGGCAATGATACAAACTATAATAGTCCTATGCCTAATCAAGCTCCTTTGAACTATGACTTTTCATCATTCAACCTGCAGTCCATGTTTCCTGCACAACCTGATCGATTTACTTCACCAAGATCACATATTCGACGTATGCCACGTAACTTTCGTGGATATGGACGAACACCTATCGATTTTCATTCGGTAGCCTTGAATGATTACAATCCTTATCCAGACAATCCTATTGGTTTCAATTTTCGAATTAATGGTTGTATAAAGACGATGGAGGAAGATTGGACACCAGAAGAGTTTAGCAACCATCGTCGCTTGGTTATGTTCACAAGAGCCACTGAGCACACAGGAATTGTTTGTGATTTCGAGCCAGTTTCTCAAAATCAAATCAGTAAGAAAGATGCCATCATTGTTTCTTGTATTCGATGGCCAGATGAAGGCAGTTACTGGATCACGTCTGTTGATTGTATCAACCTAGCAGAGTTTCTAGTGGGTAGACCATTTAGCGTAGACTACAAGAATTGCATTCGACGTAATCTTGAAGGATTCGGCCCTACTACTGTTAGCAAAACCAAACCAGAATCACAAGAGTTCTTTAGACTGATCATGGCATTTAGTAATCCTAAACCAAGGAATATAGAAAAGGATATCAAAGTATTTCAATGGCATGTCTTGCCATTTGCTCTCAAAAAGATAATCATTAAGTACAACACAGAACAACCATAGTTTTATGTATAGTTTTTATTTATTTTATATTTTATATGCTTATGTTTTGTGTAAATATGTTCAATCATTGCTTCTACTACTACTTCTACTATTACTACTAATAATAATCATAGTAATTATAATAATAAACAAAGCCCTTTTTAGTTGTTGCCGTATTCTCTTCTCTATTTCTTGGTGCATTTCACAAACAGATTTGATTTATTCAAATTTATTAATTTGTGTAAATGAACGTGTTGGAATAGATCTAAAATGATGTGTATTCTTTCTGATTGGGTAAATGATTCGGCTCAGATTTAACCGCGATTTTAAATTGTATTTCATTGTAAGAAAAAGTCGTGTTCAGCATTGATCAAGCTGTGATACAAAATGTACTTAGACGGGCTTACGTAAGACCTTGCACAAAAAGACTACTACTATTTTTAATCAAGTGCAACACATCGCCATGGTAATACCATAAAAAGACATTCCGTAAACTCGATATTCTTGAAATATGATGGCAAAAGCTTAATAGATCATCATTCTATTTTGATAAAAAAAAAAGGTCAAATATGTTAACATCTAAAAGAGAGAGTAGCGATAAAAGAAAAAAAAAAGATAGAGGAAAGGCAGGTGTTTGTCATTATCAGTGGAATCTCTTGTCATCACATAGTTACCAGGGTAGATCATCTTGAAATCAAAGCCTTGTGATCTCAGAAATCCATTTCACTGAAAGCTTAAGCTTGGAATACAATGAAAACATACACCTGATCAAATCAACATTATCCACAGGTACAAAAAGACGGACTTTTATAGCAAGCACAGTATTCTTTAGCTTATCTCTGTCATCTAAAGATTCTGGATGATTCACAAAGCATATCAACTTGCAGACTATTACTATCGGCATTCTTTACCGCAACATTCACACAAAGGAGCATACGGTATTAATATACGATAATGTCATTCAGGTTAAATTTGCAAATGAAGGAGATAGTTACATTCGTTACACTGGATAGAAAGAAGAAATCAGCTTATACGTATTTTTGAGGTGGCAATCTCGTGTTTCTACGCATCAGAAGTCCTATTGCCTCAGAAGTAAATTTGCCTTGTAGAACAGGTTAAAGAAAGATCGGTTTGTACAGAAATGATAGTTACGCGGTAAAATTAGTGTAACACAAGTTTAAGGGCAATCTTACAAAAGCTCTAAGTGCGATTTTTCTTTCTTTACAAAAGAATTTATAAAGTAAAATGAGAGCTTTAGGGATTAAATTGCATTCATAAGCAAACAAGAGCAGTAGTATCATTCATATTTAAAAGCTTTTTTGAATAAAACCACCAGAATCGATGACAAGTACAGGTGATGTACTACTATATAAAGTTTTGGCTGTAGAATTTCAAATAAAATTTCCCGTAGTAATAATGAGAATATAAAAAGTGTTCTACAAAGGATATCTACGAAGCTTTTCTTCTTCTTTCCAATTTTTTTAAATAAAAGGTTGTCCAAAGTTTCTTCAAAAGAAGTACCGACAAGAAATAAACAGCATATTCCTCTCTGTTGAAAAGCTCCCAGTCAAATGGAAACTTGGAAGAAGGGCTTGACTCAGCACCTAAACCTACCTGTATAACACAAGATAGAGATCAATATCTGATAAATGCCTTTTTGGAGCAACTTGAAAATAACTGTCCCTTTTCCAGACAGAAATATCTCGCTCAAGATTATCCAGAAGAATCGTAACTGGTGCTAAAGTCAGGGTTAAAGAGCTTTCAGGAAAAGTAGAAAGTTTAAAGAAAAGCAAGAAAGTGATGAAATGCGAGCATGCTTCATGAGAGAAAGAAAGAAAGTCGTTCTAGAAGGCAAAACAAATCCACTTTGTCGTATTTACCCCATATATACTTAACCTTATTACTATAAATCTATCAGAATGGATAATACCAAGAGACTAGCCACAAAACATGTTCATATAGCGCGTCGTGGTTGATTCAGGTAACACTCCTGTTTGCATATAAAAAGACGCTGTTCGTAATAATCCTCTCGCCTTTATAAAGACTTATCAACACCATCTGTATTTTTCTTCTTTGGTTATTATTTCGACTATATTGCATACTTTTACAAGAAATTGTACCGAACAGCCTTTCTTATTCAAAACAACATCGATCACCTTCTCCTCACCGTCTGATAGCACTCTGTTAATCAATGTTTCTTTTGAAAAAATTTTTGAAAGTCTTTTCAATAAGGGTCATTTACAAAGAATACATTCAAGCTATTTTGGACCTCGTGGTGTAACTATCAGTTCCTTAACTAATCATCCATTCTAAAAAGCGTTATTTGCTGCTGTTACCAAAGAAGATGTAAGAAACAAGGCAATTGAGACATATAATATGAAGATATGCCGAGTTTCGAAATATCTGGAAAACCAAGTATCGATATACAAAAATGTTCAATCGTGTATTAATTGTGCCCGCACTGTGCTATTAGGTCATGTCAGCAGTTTACTATTTTATCGAAATAAAGAATCATTCAGTTTAATCAACTATCTTACAAAGTCTTCTTGTATAGAGACTCTTAATAGATCCATTCAGCATAAAAATATAACATCTTGAATGATGAACAAGAACATGCCTTTTACTTTGTACACTGCATTAGATGCCAACTTATTATTTTATTCTTTAATACGGACGTTGTAAATACGGGATGTAGTCTCTAATTGGATAAAAGAGTCTAGCAATAATACAATAAAAAGAAGAAAGCAACACTTACTGTGTACCATTGTTGAATCCAAGTCTGGCTGAGACGCCGACAGTTCTTGAGGAATATCGTGGAACGACAGGTGGTGTTGGTCTGTATTGCAGCCGAGCACGTAAAACTCGTCCTAATGAATAAATAGATATTTTAAAAAAAGAAGTAGAGATTGTTTTAATAGATAATTACCATCTGCAATTTCCCCATCTAGCTTGGCTACGCATTCCTGAGCGGATTGTGGATACATAAACTCTACCTCTGCCTCATGTAAAGGCCTTCCCATTGGATCTAAGAGCATATCACAGCTCAATATGGGTCCAAACATACTGCAAGTTTCCTGCGTTTTTTTTTTTTTAAAAAAAGATGAGGAAACTGTCTATAATATTGTAATATACAATACCCCAACATCCTCTGCAGTTGCTCTGGGATCAAGATTGCAAAGTAAGACGATGCTCGTTCGTTCTCGAGGATCTATTGATTTTTGCTGAAACACTGTGCTGACAACAGCAGGCTCCTGTTGTATTGTTTGAGGGGTTTGCTTTGGTTGTTTTTGCTTTTGAGGTGGGTATGGTGCTGGTGGACTCTTGGCTCTTGCTGGTGCTTTACTTTTGGTAACCGGAGTCACAGCTTTAGTGATGATCAGGGTTGAAGGGTCAATCGACGGTTTTCTTTTATCAACATTCTCAGTATAGTTTGTAGGCCTAATAGTTTTTGTGATGATGGGGCCAACTGGTCTCTGCTTTTACATCATGAGTCACTTTCGCATATTCTACAAGTATTTTACTTACTCCTTTGATTTGTGTTGTCATTGGCTTAGAAGGAGGTACTTTAGTTCCTAATCTGTTATTAATTGGATGTGAGGTTCTCTTTTGAATGGCTCTGTTATCCATTCTTCGAATAGCTGGATTTCTCTGTTGAGGAGTGGCATTGGAATACTGCCTGGTTTGATTTTGTCGTGTAATATGGGGTGTTCCCTTTTTTATTCCACGTTTATTTTTGTTCTTTATAATCTCGTCCAAAGAGTTGTCTAAATCTCTTGCTCTACCCATGACACACAGAAAAATTATTGACAGCAAAAAGGAAAGGAAGAGAGGAAGGAAGAAAGAGTGAGTTTTTTCCTTCCACCTGTGCAACAGATGTTTCATGACTGCTACTTTATATGCTTGTATATACGAAGCGTTTCCCTTTTTTTTCTCTTTTTTTTTTTATAAATTCAATGGAAACCCATCCATCATCAGCCAAGACAGTAACCATAGAAAAGCACAAGGATGGCTCAATAAATTATAGTGTGCTCAAGGGTGAACAGACACGAGAATATACAGTTTATGCGTCGTATCGACCTTTTAATATATTCGATCTGATATGTCTCATAACTACAGCATATCTTATTTGGGTAAAGAATGAAGACAGAGGGAGACATTAAAGAATGAGGACTGATATATTTATCATAAAAAAGGCAGTTTACTATAAACATGCAGGCTTATTATTCCTTGGTTGGTTTTTAATGAAGCGAAGGCAAGTGAGACGAGGTAAGTATAAACAATATATGACGACGACAATGATGATAATAACCGACAATGAATAGAAAGCATTATGGCGATAAGGGATCTTGGTGTACAAATAAAAACAGTATATTGGGATGGATCAGCAGTGACACGATTTATTGACATATTAAAAATTGAGGATATTATAATACATGAAGGGATAAGCTTTTGGCAGATCAAGTCATATATTGCCATCATTGTCAAAGATGAGGATAAAATGGTTATCGTATACGAGGTAAGAATATGCATGTGTTTATAAGGAGATGTGTATTGAGTTATGAAATAGAATCTATTACCAAAACTAGACCCAATCTTACTTGAAACATATCGAGGAATACGCTCGATTATATTCCCATTTGAAAAGGATTTATTTGCAAAATAATCATAATTAGGTATACATACATATATTCATTATAAATATATGTATGTTAAGAATATCCAACCGATAAATCGTTCAGTGCAACACATACAGCTGCTTTATGATGTCCATTATACTGTCGAATGATCTCTCCATTTTGCAATTCCCATAGCCTGGCAACGTGATCCGATGAAGCTATGGAGTGTTATATATATATACATTCTCGTTTTATGTACATTATCTATAATACCTGTGACAAGATACGCTGAATCAGCTGAAAAGGCACAATCCCATACCCATCTTTGATGACCTTGTAAAGTTAAATAAAGTTCAAAATTCTTTTCCGTATTCCAAATCTTGGCTGTATTATCGGCTGAACATGTAGCTAATAGTCTTTATCTTTTATTAGTGTTGTCTTTTAAATATTAGATGACTTACTTTGTATCAGGACTGAGCATCACCCGTAAGATATAGTTGTTGTGAGCCTGAAACTGATGAATGGGTTCAATGTCACTTCCATCAGGTCCACTATTTAATTTCCATACAAAACAGGTTCCCTTTTCACTATGTAAATATAATGTCTATTCTTTATATCATTAAATGTACCTTATTATTGGCAGCAACCAAAATGGATCCATCTGATGCTACTGTCACCGAACGCATGGCAACGCCTTCCTCTGGAACCTAACAAAAATAAATTAAGCCTTCATATACACACATATGATATATATTCTATGCTTACAAGCTCGTGGGTGCATGAATGGGCTGTCAAGTCCCATATCTTGACTGCTCCGTTTTGATCACAAGTGATGAGTTCACCTTGATTGGCATGCATGACAGCATCATTAATAGGACAACCATTATCAAAGTTTCTTGTTAAGATAGGGGTTCTACCAGATCGTGTATCCCATATCTTCAGATGGCCATCTTCACTAGCTGTAAACATCCAACGACCTTCTCCATGAAATCCAGTTGCGATCACATTTCCAGTATGCTCTCCAAATACAACAAACTGATTTTCATCACGTCAATATGTACCATTCCCTCTTTCTTCTTCTTTTTACTTACAGGATTGTCATTATTACTTGCAATATCGTACAATCGAACAGAATGGTTTCCTATAAATATAAAAAGGGTAAACAAAACAAAGAAAAAGAGAGAGAAAGGACAGTTACCTGCAGCAGCTAAAATGACTTTATCTGGTGAAATGCATAAACGGTTGACTTGCTATAACACGGTTAGTTTTCTCTCTTTCTTTTGTGTTCTCTTTTATTCTTAAAGTATGATTACATTACTGAATCTGAATGTTTGATTGTCTTGGAGCAAATACCACTTAGAGCCTCCCAAAAGCGAATCGTGTTGTCATACCCTGCAGTGACGAGAATAACAGAGTGACTATCATTTTGTAAAGACATTTGATACTGCTGCATCTGATCATAATACTGTTCTTGTTCTTTTTCTTCTTGCTTTTGCTGTGTATCGTCTCCCATTGAAAATAATTGTAAAAAGGAAGAAAGCGGGTGTTAAATCTGGTTTACAGGTGCTCAAGTCAGAAAAATGGTGTGTCCATTGGTTGGCTTTTTGTACAGAAAGATAAAGACAGAAGAACGCGTTAATGTGAGTATAGTAGGCATTTCCTTAAAATGTATTTTCGAAAAGGGTTTTTTTTTTTAAAAAAAAAGGGAATCTATAATTCCTCTTTTCCTTCTTTATTATAAATGAAAAAGATAAAGGATCCTTCCATATACAACCGATGTTGTTCTTTCGAGTAAGAAGCTCGCAATTTGTGGCGGTGTAGCAGGTGTTGTTTCAAGATAACTTGAAATCAACCGAGAGATCAAGCAGGACTGAGCCTCATGTGAGTCTTCTTGATGTAGTTAAGATTCGAATGTAACTTCAAACCCGTCCTACTCGCTCTGGTCAAGTACATACGGGAGAAAGTAAAATATATAAACATTCTACAAATCCAAAGGATTGGTCAAAGAAGAAGAATTGAGGGCAAGTCTCAGTCTTCTTGAGTAGGGTAATTTTTGACACACTGCTCAATAAGTAGGTAACGCTTATTGCTATATGAAAGAATAATATGACAAAGTATGTAACGCGCCATATTCAATTCTCGTGGCCAATATAATATTTCTGCCTGTAATACTGAACTTTCTTTCTGCTTGTCCTAAACAAATGCAGGACTGAGATCTATCAACGTAGTAACATGTCCTAATATGTCATCAAAATTCACACAACTTGTGTGTCTCTTGCTAAATTGTCTAACAGTCTTTTTTTTTTGGAATATTATGGTAGAAAAACGAAAATGGATTTGCTCCATATCTAATTCTTTTCAATTGGTTTATTATCTCTTTATAGTTCATATTCCTGCAATGACGGCGTAGCTATGCAGTGCCTGGTGATTTGAGTTAACTTACAAACTGACTGTATACAAGGATCACACAAAATAAGGACATGTGTATATGTAGTGTACGAGCAAGTTGCAAGAGTATAAAGAAATAAAAAAATCTTAGCATTACACAAGCGTTGCACAAGCAATTCTTAAAATTTACAAACAAGAGAATTACAGAGAGTTAATGGTCATCGATTATACAGATCATGCTAAAATATGGACCTCTTTTCTCAAGCTATGATCTATATGTCAAGGGCACTTAAACAGTTTGAGAGTAAGTTTGTTTGAAAAAGAAAAAGAAAAAAAAGACGACAATAGAGTGTCATCAAACTACAAGTCCACACACATAACATGACAAGTGGCGCATTATCCGGAATAACCAACAATATTGCAGTTTATCCGCTTGATTTAGTGCGAAAAAAAAGAAGGTTACAAGTTCAGGGCAATGGTGTTTCATGGTACATTTGCTTGTTAAACATTGTCAAACAAAGAAGGAATACCATAGTTTATATAAAGGGCCTTATTAAAGCAATTCTCTGCTAAATACAGTTACTTCATGGCTTTTGAAGAATCAAAATATGCGTTTACTTTCAAGAAAAAAGAAACAAAGAAAAAGGTACTGCAATTTTTTTTTTATTTGGTGCCACATTAAATTACACATGTTTTTTTTTTTTCTTCTTCTTTTCTTTCCCTCCTCGTTCACTCTTTCTTTCTCTTTTTTTTTTTTTTTCTTTTTTCTTTTTCTTTCCTTCTATAAATAAACAATACTTGATCCAATGACGGTAATAGAAAATACAAAGATGTATCTAAAAAATAACCCTTGTCTCCTTCTCTCTCTTCCCTTTTAGATAGCAGAGCTGGAGGCTAAAATCGAACATAATCGAATTATGAGAGACAAGTTCATACAGATGCGTCCTTTATTAAAGGATAAGAACGTTATATCCGATTGTGAAACTCAGATAAAAGAATATCAAAAATACATTGATTACTTTACCGAGGAACTACATCGACTAGAGCTAAGACAAGAGGAAGGGCCTCCCGAAAATAATGAAGATGCCCCCCAACGAACACTGGCCTTACCACAAGACCATCCGCCAAGAACTAGTTCGATCACAGCCAACGTAACAGCATTGGTTCAATCAGTCTCAAATAAAAAAAAGTACTCCAACCTTGGTAAATATTTTTATAGAAAAAAAAAAAAAGAGAGATGGTTGATGATGGATTTTATTAGACCTTTTGATGTCCGAAACTCCGTATAATAAGCCCAAAGTATCACTCAAGTTACATGAATTGGAATATAAGCTTGATGTTGAAAAGACAGTACTCAAAGGTATCAAAGGAATGGCCGAAGTGCTCGAGAGAAACCCTTCAGGAGATCGAAAAAATCGTACAGACGTTCAAGACAAAATGTCTGAGAGCATGGAAAAGTTAAGTTTGTTGAACTCGGCTTTGAGAAAATACAAAAGTTTATACATTGGCGAAGGAGGCGATGAAGATGACTATGGTACGTGCGTATGTGTGTGTATGTTATAAGGGCTAAATCGTCTATATAGAATTAGAGACTCCACCTTCCGCCCGTTTACCCCCTGGATTTAGAAGGCCAGTAACTGGTAAACTTCAACTGGAGATACTCGAAGCATGTGAACTAGCACATGCTCCTACTCGTCTGATTCGTACTCCGTCTACAGTCGTCTTTGTCAAGATCGATAATCAAATCGTCTTTCGTTCACGACCCTCAAAGAACGATAAATGGAACGAATTGTGCGAGACTCACGTCAATAAGGCCTCAGAAATTGAAATCAGCATATACGATCAATCCACCGAAAAATCTCTACCCATCGGTATTCTCTGGCTCAAAATTACCGACATCACTGAAGGATTAAGAAAGAGAAAAAGACCCCAGTGGGTGTTGGCTGAACAAAGACAGCAGATGACCCAAGGTGCAGTTAATGATAGCCCCACCTTGCCTCAACCCGCTGTTGTCAACCAAGCAGAGGGCGGTATTGAGGCATGGTTTGATGTTGAACCTGTTGGCAGAGTCGCCCTTCGTCTAAATTTTGTCCGTGCTGAAGGCAATCGTCGTCCTATGGACAAACTGGGTCGTGCTGGTGCTGTTCGTCAACGTCGTGAGGAAGTGGTCGAAGTGAATGGACATCAGTTTGTAGAAAACAGATTCTATAATGTCATGAAGTGCGCTCTCTGTCAAGAATTCTTTGTTAACAGCGGCTATCAATGTGAAGATTGTGAATACACGTGTCATAAGAAATGTTCAAGCAAGGTTGTCACCAAATGTGTTTCTAATTCTACAGAAACTGTAAGTATTTCTCTCTTTAGTAAAAAAAACACAGTGCTTATCATTACGCGTCAATCATAGGTATCTGACGAAGATAAGCTCAACCACAAGATTCCTCATAGATTCGAACCCATCACAAACATCGGCGCTAATTGGTGTTGTCACTGTGGTTATATGCTGCCTTTGGGCTCTCGTGGTTCAAAGAAATGCTCTGGTAAGTACTTTTTGTTATGAATGTTGATGTAGATCTAACGCAGGAGTAATACGTATAGAGTGTGGTATCACCGCTCACACACGTTGCGAGCGCTATGTTCCCGATTTCTGTGGCCTTAGCATGGAAATGGCAAACCAGATGCTTGCTGAGATCAAAGCCGCTGCTAAGCGCAAGACATTGGAATCCAAATCTTCTAGCAACCGTATATCTAAAACGGAAAAGACAGAAGAAGTCGTATCATCTGTTGAAGAAGACCTCGTGAACCAGCTTTCCCAAGTTTCTGTAAGTCCAGCATCGCCTCAATCACCACCTGTTCCACCACCAAAGAGCCCTGTTGCCGTACCTCAGACACCTCCTACGATGTACAATAATAATGTTCAACAGCCTCATCCACAACAACCTGTGCATCAGCAGCCTGTGCATCAGCAGCCTGTGCATCAGCAACCTGTACATCAACAGCCTTATCCTCCTTATTCACCTCAACAACAACCCATGAGCATGCCTCAGCCTTCAAGGATATATCCACCACAGCAACAACCACAACAATCACCATCACAACAACAGCGTCCTCCTATGCTCCCACCTCATGGACAGCCACCCCAATCACCATATGGATATAACCCAGCTCAACCCAATGTTGATCCCAGATACCAACAATACTACCCTCAACAACAGCCACAACAAATGAGACCCCAAATGCCATATAGTCCATATCAACAACAGCCATCTCCACAACAGCAGCAAATGATGATGCGTCCTCCTTCTCAGCCAATGAGTCCTTATCAACAACAACCACAACAGCAGCAACAACAAATTGTTTCTCAAGTAAAAAGAAAAATGCTTTTCTTTTTTCTTTTTTGCTTATCATTTCTTTAGGGACAACACATGCAAGGACCACCTAAACAGCCTGGTATGAAACGTAAGGTGGCATTAGAAAACTTTAGTTTCTTGGCTGTTCTCGGTAAAGGTAACTTTGGCAAGGTCATGTTGGCAGAAGACAAGTACGATAAACAACTTTACGCCATTAAAATGTTGAAAAAGAGATTTATTATTGACAACGACGAAATCGAAAGGTAACAAGAAAAAAAAAATCCAAATGCGGCCATATTTAGATTACTTTTTTAGCGTTCGATCCGAAAAACGCGTATTCCAAGCTGCTAATCGCGCTCGACACCCATTCTTGATCAACTTGCACTCAACTTTCCAAACTGAAAGTCGTGTGTACTTTGTGATGGAGTACGTCAATGGTGGTGACTTGATGTGGCACATTCAACGAGGCCAGTTCTCTGAACGACGAGCCAAATTTTACGCCTGTGAAGTCTTGCTCGCTCTTGAATATTTCCACAGCCAAGGTATTATCTACCGTGACCTCAAGCTGGATAACATCATGCTCGGCTTGGATGGACATATCAAGATGGCAGATTATGGTCTCTGTAAGGAAAATATGGGATACGGCAACACGACAGGAACGTTCTGTGGTACACCTGAATTCATGGCACCTGAAATCTTGCGAGAACAAAACTATGGTCGTGCTGTTGACTGGTGGGCATATGGTGTACTCATCTACGAAATGTTGCTCGGACAATCCCCCTTCCGTGGTGAAGATGAAGACGAAATATTTGATGCTATTTTAGAAGACGATATTTTATACCCTATCAATATGTCTAGTGATTCAATCTCAATCTGTCAGCAATTACTGCAACGTGATCCTAATAGAAGATTGGGTGGTGGCCCTGATGATGCAGCTCCTATTAAAAGACATCCCTTCTTCCGTGGTGTCGTTTGGGAGGATATCCTTAACAAACGTATCCCTCCTCCTTTCTATCCTTCAGTTTCTGGACGTCTTGATACCTCAAACTTTGATGAAGAATTCACGAATGAAACACCTGCACTCACACCTATTGATGCTACACTCAATCGTGTTGAGCAACAAGAATTCCAAAACTTCTCTTATGTCGCTGATTGGGTTTCTGCATAAAATACACATATATATATATAAAGACTATTTCAACTACAGACACGACTTTGTGCGTCCTTTTTTCCTTTCGCTCAAATAATAAAAAAAAGTCCTCTCCTTTTTTCTTAATTGTTTTGACATGTTCAAGATTTCAAGACGAACTTTTTCAACATTTAGGCCGTTACTTCATGAAAATCCTCTAGTAATATAAAATTAAAGAAACCTTGTGCCTTTAGTTAATCGCTTCTAAAGGGCTTACCAGGTCATAAACCAGCACCTACTATACCCAGAGCACAAAGAGGATTACCAAAAAAGATGCCCATTGCAGGTGTAAAGAATGTGATTGCAGTAGCTTCAGGAAAAGGCGGTGTGGGTAAATCGACAACAGCAGGTAATATAAAAATTAAAAACAGTATGAAAGAAAAATGGAATAACTAGTATGAAAGTCAATATTGCTCTTGCAGCAGCAGGCATGAAGATGAAGGTGGGTATTTTAGACGCAGATATTTTTGGTCCTTCTATACCCAAATTGATGAATCTGAAAGGAGAGCCTGATTTAACCGAGAAAGGTAAGAGGACGATCTTGTCTTTTGCTATGGCTAATGTAAACAAGGTGACCGGTTGGTGCCTCTGACCAACTATAACGTCAAATGTATGTCCATGGGATTCTTGGTTGATCAAGAAGCGCCTGTCGTGTGGAGAGGGTTGATGGTCATGAAGGCATTACAGCAGTTATTGCATCAAGTAGACTGGGGTCAATTAGATTTATTAGTAATAGATATGCCACCAGGCACGGGTGATGTTCAATTGACCATTAGTCAACAAGTGGTAGTAGATGGTGAGTTGCATTCTAATACATGTATTAAACATTAACATGCTATTATCTCAGGAGCTGTCATCATTTCTACACCACAAGATATTGCATTAATTGATGCAGTCAAGGGTACCAACATGTTTAAAAAAGTCAATGTTCCAGTAAGTTGGACCCTTTTACATACATGCATAGTTTATAACAATAGAAAACAAAAAAAAAACTTAGGTGCTGGGACTAGTTCAAAATATGTCACTCTTCATCTGTCCCAACTGTCAACACGAAACACACATCTTTGGTCATGATGGGGCTATACGTATGGCCGAAGAAATGAAGTTACCTTTGCTAGGCCAAGTGCCACTTCACGCTGATATCTGTCAATTGTCAGACGCTGGTAAACCTATCGTTATCTCACAGCCCGATAGTCCATTCGCAAACCATTATCGTTCGATTGCAAAAAACATTTTAGACAGTCTACCTAGCAAATAAAGCCACATTTATTGATAAACTTTTTGCAGTGATCTGTCAATGCATATGGCTGTAATATGTATATATAGTCTCTCTGGCTGTGTGTTGATGTATTTTTTTTCATTTTATTGGTTCTAAGGCTGAATGTTTGGAAAACAAGCTTATTCATACTTGTCCTTGATATCCTTCCATTGTTTCTATTTAATATGAGTTAGGGAAAGGGTGTATTTGTTTACAGCATAACTTACGCCCTTGTTAAGGTTATCCCAGACCTTGTCGGCAAGAGTATCGAAGCCAACTTCAAAAGCAATAGCACCAGCAAAGATAGTGGTAACAAAGACAGAGTTCTTCTTAAAGATGGTGTTGTAAATGGTACGAGACAATCCAGAGGAAGCAGCAGCAGGCATGGTGTTTGAATGTAAGAAAGAAAGATTTGTAGTTCAATGAGTCGCCCCCTGTCCAATAACTCCGGACTAATTTTAAGCGCACGCCCTAAAAATGACATTAGTTACGTCACTTTTTTTTGGTTTTCCATTTACCAAATTAGTAGGCCCAATAAAAAAGTCTGAGTGGCTTGTCTTAAAAGCCCTACACATTTCTTGTGCCTCTTTGAAGTGATTCTGGTCTTGATTGAATATCGTAGCTAGATGAAATATAGTTTGTCAAAATTGACCGAATATTCCTTGCTGCATTCACATCTCGATTCCAGATCTATCGAAACTGTATCAAGTTATTAGTACATATAAAAAACAGATATTCGACTTACTCGCATACGATTACCAACTGAACAGTGACTGCACACATTCAATGGGTAAATGCTCTGCTGCTGGGCTATTTCATTGTTAACATTTCTACATTCTAAATTCCTTTGAAAATACCTGGTACTCTTCTTTCGACACACTCGCCACTCTTGCACATAATTTTCTTGTCTGCCCCCAAACAGACTTGTCTACTTCTCTTTTCATTTTTCAGCCTTCTTCTTTTTCTATGATTATTAGGATTTAGATTCTACATATCCCACAAAATGGGTATCTATGGTTAATCTTGTACCTGTGATAACAAGCCATGGAGCTCGCTAGTTCATAACAATTTTGTAACTCATTACCACAGCTGCTGCACACTTTGCTTGTTCTATATTCGTCTACCTTAACAACTATACATTTTTTGGAAAGCGCCATTTGTACCCCCTTATAGTTAGATAAGTTAGGCTCATTGATGTTTTGATGACAGTTGTTCATGCTGTAAAAATTGCCTTCACTGGTATTGGAGCTCTGGATTTCATGCTTGCAGAAATTGAAGCGTCTCCGTAGGCAACACCCTTCATTTGAAGCAATCTTGTTTTTCTTTCTTCTGTTACTTCTTTTCTTCTCTGTTGATTTATGAATCAGTTTTGAATGAAGCTTTACGCTGTGGTCAAGTTTTCCAATGATTGTTTCGGTAACATTGTGCAAGGCAATCCTCTTATTGGAATACATATAGCCTTTGTTTTCTCTATGTCTATTTTTTGTTAAAGTTAAAGACACTATGAGATATGTATCAGTATTCATATCATAATATAAACCCTCCCATTATCACTGACATATTGCGAGTTGCTGAAATGACGTTAATATATTCCATAAACTTAAATCTGAAAAATACTTTTGGTGAAGGTATTAGGTTATAGATGGCTTGAATGTGCAGCATTTTTTCTTGACTTGAGCTCAGCTTATATTGCCCATTTAAACCCACACTGTTCTCTACATGAAAGAGACATGGATTAGTAGCGATTTATAAATTTTGCGGTACATTACTTACTGATATTGGGCGTTCGAAATAGAAAACGAATGCGCTTTTCTTAGGGCCTTGCTTGTAAGCTCAGAATCAGTATCAACGCATGTAACGAGGTCTCGGTGTCCTAAAAATCATATTTAGGTCATAACAAAATAGAACTATAAATTTACTTACCAGGATCTATTCCTATGATACGGTCGTTCAAGAAAAGCCCGGTTGGCTCTTTAGAAAGAGTGTACAAGTCTCTCGTCCAGTTGGAAGGATCAAGGCGCCGGGGTAACTTATTAAGTTCATCAAATGTGTGGACGGTGTGTTCTATTTATAAGTTCGTATTAGCTATGCTCTCTTATATTCTCATCATGATACTAGATCTCTATGCCTACATACCTGATCTGGATGAAACTGATTTACGAAATCGTAGGCTGATCATATGGCCATCTGTTTCAAAACCGTAATCAAAGCAGACGTTGGTTGACTTTGAAGTATCTTGGACTATAGAAAGCTCAAGCGTTTAGACTTGTACTTTAGTATACTATATGTTGTTACCTCTTGATCTTCTTCGCTGTACATGATCTAAATTAAATATTTCTTCCTAGAGCTGCTCTTTCCAAATAAGATATTTGTACTGTTTCGCATAATCTGTTTTTCTTATAAACGATACTGCCTATTTAGAGAAAGAGATTAATTTAGGATATGGGCTTCGTTTTGTTAATTATACATTTGGACGAATGCTTGATCCTTCGGATACAACTGTTGCGTCTGGAACGTTGAACTTTTCATTATATGCCCTTTTCAAGAGTTGATAAAAAGCATCAGAAGAAATGGAGACATGGACTGTTGATAGTAAGTAATGCTAATCGTTTTTGATTTTAAAACAAAAGAATTACCAATTTGTTGTGGTGCAATTGGCAGTAGAGAGAATCGTTTGACGTTATCAACACTGTAGTTTTCAATATCTTGTAATAACGATTTAAAATATCGAATGTACAGTCCTGATTTTGTGGCTGCTGTTTCATAGTCTTGTAGTTTTTCTTCCGTCATTGGGGAAAAGAGTTCACAATACTTTGCTTGTTGTAAGCTATGTAGTTTCTTTCTTAGCTTATCTATGTCATATTTATAATAAACCATTACTTGTAGAATTCAATTGCATCCATGTTCCCATCAAATTCTTCTTGTTTTTCTTCATCTATAAAAGGTGTGTATGTGGTTATACTTTGCAGTATCTTGGAACCTAAAAAAATGTTATTGGTTATTCAATATTAACTGAATGTACTTACTCATCTTTAAAGGAATATAGGCGCTGTTATCAGTATTATCTTCGTTATGTTTTCCTATATATCCTTTGATCACTCTTTTGGGAAATATATGCAAGTTCAAAGCCAAATGACCTTTCACATCTAAAGTATAGGATAGGTATATTAAAATCTTTTGGATAATAGCAGTTTGAAGCATACTTACTTGTACACATTTTAGTAGAATATGAAGTAGCTATTGCCCCATGTAAATTATCTAGCTTTGGTATGCCGTAAAGGTGCTCTATACATTTTCATTTTAGTTAATTCAACTTATATTCACAAACTGTCTATATAGCCTCCAGTGACAGGGTGACGCCTTAAAGCATCAAATGAGGCAAAATTTGCTTGTACGAATGGATGATAGAACTACATAGCAATTAAAAATATTGTGAGTCGCACTCTTTTTAACTAAAAGTTTGCTAATTACCACATATCTAGTCTCTTCAATAGGTGTAGAGGAAACTATCCTATACATATGGCCCCAGAGTTGAGGCTTTGTGACCGATTTCAGTACATACTCATCAGTTTCGTCGGGTTCAAGTGCCTTGCATGTTAAAAAATAGGCCATATTAGAAGCATCTTGTCTAAGTATAGTTTGCTCTTCAGCAATGTCTCTTAGTAATTGCTAATATAAATGAGTTAAGGAAAAGTAGAGATATATTCATGGCTGTCTTATACACTTACTCTTAAATCAGGGTAATTATTATTTAATATGCTTGATACTTTGCATTTTCTGACAAAGCTTTGACAACTTCTAAAAGGGGCTTCCAACTTTGTTTTGAAAGAAAGAGAGAAAATAAGAGATAAAATATTTCAAGGCGTTTTATAATGTGGTTAATTTCTTTGCTCTTCATGTTGTCAGAGGGCGATCAATCTGTTCCAACATACCATATGTGGTCATTCTGCATGTAGAAAAAGTTGTTAAAAATCGTATCAGTAAACCAAAAGCACATCATAGTTGTAACAAAATAGATGCTCAAATCAATAAAAACTATTATTGTATAGCATTAAAGAACACTCCATAGACCAAATCTCGCCTCAAATAACCACAATGTTGTTCTCCTGGAAAAAGTAGACTTTTTTTTATCTTCGTAAGGTCACTTTGTCTGATTAAGTGTAATAGTATATCTAATCTTATTTATTGAGCCTAAAAAACTACAAAATGTCCCTCATAGTAATACAAATTATAGCCTTTTTTAATCATAATGAAATTGCTAGAGCAAAGCTTTTCGTAAAAAAGTGTGTTACCCCTTTCTTTCCATAAATAAACAAAAAATCATCATTTACACCTTACTCATTCTTAATTGGAGCTATTCAATCAACTATTCAGTATATACATAGAATAAAAGTGTGAGGCATTCATCAGAATAGAATGAGCGTTCTCAGAGTTGCTAACTCGATAAGAGGGGTCTTTGGAGTGATTGCTTACAAAGAAGCTATCACCAAAACGGTGATTTTACTTTGGGTACTGTAAAAACCAAAAAGGCAACATCTCTCCCAACTGCAAAAATATTTAAACATCTAATTAAATGTTCGCTTACCGGTGAAAAAGAGCAGAATAAAATTGGAATTCAGTTTTTGTCCAGCAATAACCTTTTGATTTCCTATAAAAACTAAAGCAACACCTTGAGTTCAGTACCTCTTTTAACCAGGTGTTAATTTATGTAAACTATAAAAACATTAGCAAGGAACAAAACACGTAAGAAATATAATCATTTGTCATAATTCATATTTTTAATCAATTAAATAAAAAGTGCTGTTCAAACATAAAAACAAACATAAAAGTAACTTCAACTCAAACAGTTGTCTGAAAAAGTCGGGGTGCTAATCAAGGTACATGTAATTCAGTCAAATGTAATCTCACGAGTAAAGGTTAGTATTAGACGTGGTCAAACACGACATCACCCATGAAAATGTTAGGTGAAGCAAGCAACAATTCATGGGACTCATCAGTAGATCCATCCATATCAATATCCTCAGAAGGTTCATTAATCGCGCTTACTGCAGGGCTAGCAGGAACGGACGAAGTGGTTCCTTTTTTGGATGGAGCAGTATAGTGTGGGTATTGTTTGGAAGTCTTACGTTGATGTCCCTCAGCACTACAGCTGGAGCAAGTAGCGCGAGGTGAGGACGTCTTAGTCGTGGATTCTCGCGGATGGGAAGAGACAGTCGAGTGGGAACGAGTACTAGTGTATGGTGCCGTTGCATACTTAGAGACTGCCGACGTTCGTATACGTGAAGGAGAAGAAGCCAAAGAAAATGAGGTCTCTTCAACTACAGGTGTGGAAGACGTAGCCAAAGAGCGTGTGATCTCTTCAGTTATGACTCCGGGAGAGGTTTCCAAAGAGATGACATTGATAAGATCAGGCTCCGGTGGTAGGTAAATGGAGGGCTCGGCAGGAATAACAACGGACGTAAGGGGAACTTGAATAGGCGTCTGATAGAGACGTTTGTTACTGGTTTCCCCAGACGGAGATCCATTACAACGAGGACATTGTCGCGCCAAGTAGCCCATAGCGTTACAGTTGTAACAGAAAATATGCGATTTTTCTTCTCACAGCCCACAAGAGCATGTTCAGAGCTGTGACAATAGCGACAATATGGTCCTATCGAGTTCCATATAGCATACACTTCAACTTTTGTCGGGTTCATACGATCAGTACGGCAGGGTGTATACTGCCAGGAAACGGCACGAGTTAAAGCATGTACTAGGTTTGTCTGACTAATATCTAATACTGCATAACCTCTACCAGTGTAAAGGCCGGTTAAGTCACGTACAATGCCACAATCCACAATTTGACCAAATTTAGACAAATTGGCGTGCATGTCCTGCTGAAGTTCGCGCAAACCGAGTTTGTCTCGACCATACTGCCCTGAAAATTTGGCAATGCCGATTTTAATGATATGAGCATCAGGAGGCAAAGATGGATATCCTCGAAAAGGTTGATCGAAGGAAGGTAAGATAATGCCATCAGAACAAATAATTTTTTCACATGTAGGTGAAGCCTGAATCTCAGCGAAATATCTGTGAAAGTCTCGACGAACGACGTCCATAACACATCAGAAATGATCTTCTCCACTACAAGCGACAGAAGACTCGGTAAGAAACTTGAGTCTGTCAGCTACATGAGTAAAGTCAATCAGGTTTGAGTCAGCAGATTCTTTCAAGAAAGATCTCTGGCTGTAATTAACAAACTGACTGAGTTGTAAATTAGAGGAAGAGGCAGTGACAGAAGTGATAGAAGGGTAGGTGGTAGTAAGAGGGCCAGCTCCTCGACTAGAAGTCTTCACATTACCTCGAAGAATGCGAGCCCACGTTTTGTTAGAGTTTGTATTATTGGTTTGTGTGGGTGACGAAGTTGTCTTTTTAGGAGGCGAAAATTCGTTAGCGGAAAGAGCCATGTTCGTGGGGTATTTAAGTAAAACGATGGTGCAAAAGTATGGTGCGCCTAAAATTCCGGAACAAAAATGTGACGTAGTAATTATCTCTATAGACATCCTCTTTTTCACCTTGCTTATTCGCATCCCTACTGCATTCAGGGACATGCTTCGTTACACTTTACTGAGCTGTTTTTTTTTTTTTGTTGATGGTGATGCCATCTAACGTCATATAATTCATAATAGCTCTTTTGAACAAACATCTAGTCTGTTTCTATTATTCATAGCTAACATATGTGGCGTGAGACACTCATTCTTTCTCCTTGGGGAATATATGCAGGCTTTGGATGATTTAACCGAGGTACGACTGTAGCGGCTGTTTAAACATATATAGTCTTAATTTAAGAAATTTAACCAAAAAAGGAAGTGTATACCTATAAATACAAATGAATGAGGTTGCCACATACAAAACGTATCATCGTTAGCGACATATTCAAGAGAAAACAATAAATGTAGCACAAATAACTGCTGTTACAGGGAGATTCAAAAAAAGTCGAGCCACACGAGCTTAAACGGAGAGAGAGGAGTTTGATTATTGTCCCTGGGATAATCTTGACACCTGTTGTCTCTCTTTTTATTTAAAGGAGAAAACCATTCGTTTTATACTCCTTCTTTTTTCTTTTTCTTTTTCTTTTCATACATTTAAAATGAAATTGTTTGGTATTAGCACTGCTATCATTGCTCTTGCAACAACTCTAGTTCAAGCTCAAACTAATTCTACTTCATCCTGTGATCCCAACAGTTGTAAGCTACCAAACTGTCTTTGTCCATCCCAATCCCCTCCTGCAGGCCTCAGTCCAAAGGATGTACCTCAATTCGTTACTATCACATTTGATGATTCAATTCAACCTAATCTGTTGGCTACTGCCAAGGATTTACTCAATGTGAAGCAAGTATTGATTAGACTTTCTTTTATGCTTTACTAATGCAATATCTCCTTAATATACAACAGGAACCCCAATGGTTGTTCTGCAAAGGTAAAGCTTAATAACCCTTTGTGCGACTTTTTTTTAACATCGTCTCTAGGGCTCATGGTATGTTTCCATGCAATACACCGACTTTGCTCTTGTCCAGCAATGGTATGCTAATGGAAATGAAGTTGCCGAGTAAGTTTATACATATCTTATTGATGTTTGCTTACACTTTTTTGTTTAATAGTCATACATTTACTCATGTTGGATCTCCTTCTGCTCAGTAAAGTTTATTTAATTTGTATAAACAACAGTGCATTAACATGTGACACTATAGAGAAATTGCAGCTGCTCGTGCCATGTTGAACCAATATGGCGGTGTGCCTCTTGGTAAAATCAAGGGTTTCCGTGCTCCTTTCTGTAAGTTTAAATAGAAAAGAGGAGAATGGACGCTTATGAATAATAGTGAATTATACTACGGACACATTGAGAGAAATTGCAAAGCAAGGATTTAAATATGATACCTCTGTTACTGCCGTTGTTGATGATTGCTACTGGTATGTCTGATACACTGCTATCATACACTATATTAACTCTAATTTCTGTAGGCCATATACCTTGGATTATGGTTTAGCTAATGACTGCTGGAATAACGTGTGTGGTTCTCAGCTTAAATTACCCGGTAAAGTGCCTCTCTCTTTCTCTTTTTCTTTCGTTTATACAGTAGACTCATCCATATGTAGGTGTCTGGGAAATCCCAATGTACGCTGTTGTCGACAACAAGGATATCCCTCAATTGATGGATGTTTACTTGGCTGGAACACCTTCTGATGTCACCACATGGTCTCAAACTAACTTTGACAGACATTATAATGGGAACCGTCAACCTTTTGGTATCTACGTCCATCCAAGTAAGTTGTGATGAAAAATAAAAAGTACTATGAATAACATATTATTAGCTCATTTGACCAATTCTCCTGGTCTTCCTGATGTCAGCAGTCAAAAGAATGCTGTCGTTGACTTTATTAAATCTTTACAAGGCAAGCCTGATGTTTGGTTCGTTAGCAATGAGCAACTCTTACAATGGATGCAAAATCCTGTTCCTGCAAGCAAATTAGCTGATCAGCCTTATATGCAGTGTAATTTACCCAACACAGGAAAAGAAATCTGTAACGGACTGGAAACTATCACGACCAACGGCGGAGTTGTTTCTGGCAATCTCTTGAACTCGTGTAACTTTAATGTGCAGAACTGGGCAACCTGTTACAACTGTCCCTCGACAGCACCCACGGTCGATAACCCAACCCCATCTAGTGCTGTTGCCAGCAGTGACCCCAAGTATCGCCACCCTGTCCCCAACAACTGTGACAGTATCTGGTGGGACCCTATCGCTGGTCAATGCTTGTGTTCCAACACCACTTGTGCTTACCAAGACACAGCTGTCCCAGTGTCCACGAATACCTCTGTCAGTAGCAACAGTACAACCAATGGCGGCTCTTCATCCTCTTCAACCAATTCCCAACAAGCTGCCTCAGGTAAGACCTCTGATGGTGTCAAGGTAGCTAACGTGCTCGGCTTCACCATTACTTTGGCTATTGCTGCTGTCATGGCTTTATAATTAATTCATTAATTTGTTGTAAAAGTAAAACGAAAAGAAATATCTATTTATACATGGCTTCATGCTTGTTTATTTTTAAAATTCCGGTTGTCTTACACACACAAACATCCATAGATATACCTAAAACGTTTTTTCTCTTTTTCTTTCTTTTTTTTCCTTTTTTTAATTAAACAACATAGCAAAGTAGCCAGCAACAACAACAAAAAAGCAACATAAAAAGGCTTTATTTATTGAAATAAGCTGTCAATCCATTGACATTATTTATTCCCTTTTAAAACAAATATATTATAGCAACATGGGCTTATGCCAGTCTTCAGAAAAAGATAACTCAGAACGAAAGAGAAGCAATGAAATCGATAGATATTTAGAGAAGGAAAGAGGAATTCGAGAAAAAGAGTGTAAAATACTGCTATTGGGTAAAGGACAACTTAAGAGTTTTACTAGAGAGTGTGTTGACATCTAATTCAGGAAGTGGCGAGTCTGGTAAATCAACTGTTTTAAAGCAAATGAAGATTATCAACTTGAATGGATATTCATCAGACGAACTACTTGCTTGGAGAGCAACTGTTTATCGTAATGTGGTCGAAAGTGCTCAAGATTTGATTCAAGCCATGACAAAGTTGGGAGTGGATTATGAAAAAGCAGAGTTACGAGTAAGTGAAAAAAAAAAAAAGAAAGTGTGTTACTTATTTTAATAGGAAAATGTTGATAAAGTACTTGCATATCGAGTATCGGGCAATCCCAAGAGTCAATTAAGTCCAGAGATAGTAGCTATCATCAAATTATTATGGCAGGATAAGGCAGTATTGTCATACTTTGAGAAGCGAGATAAAACATTTTATATTATGGATTCAGCGCCATAGTAAGTTAATAATAATATATGTAGAGGTGAGCTCTAACTTTGTCATAGTTTTTTTGATTCCATGGATCGAATAGGACAAGCGAATTATATACCAAATGAACAAGATGTCTTGCGGGCAAGACTCAAGACGACTGGAATAACTGAAATACAATTTCAGATGGGAGGATTTTCTGTACAGTAATATTACAAACATTGTATAGATCACCATGTGATACTGATTCCTTTTAAAGTATGTTTGATGTAGGTGGTCAACGCTCAGAACGGAAAAAATGGATCCACTGCTTTGACAATGTGACATCTGTTATATTCTGTGTAGCTCTAAGTGAGTATGACCAAGTGTTATTAGAAGAATCAAATCAAGTAAGTTAAAATGAAACAGACAACAGCCTATTTATACATTATCAAAGAATCGCATGTTGGAAAGTATTGCCTTGTTTGATTCTATTGTGAACAGTAGATGGTTCATGCATTCTTCAATTATGCTTTTTTTAAACAAAGTCGACATATTTAAACTTAAAGTAAGATCATCCCCACTTAATCACTACTTTCCTGATTATGGTGGTGGATCTGATGCAAATAAGGCAGCTAAATACATCCTTTGGCGATTTCTGCAGTGCAATAGAAATAAGTTGAACATTTACCCACAGTAAGTTCTCGGTGTATTTATACTTTTGACTCTTATATTTTTTTTTCTATTAGCCTCACTCAAGCAACAGACACATCAAATGTGAGTATAGATTAAAGACATGGCTATGGAAACTAACCATCTTTATATAGATTCGATTTGTATTTGCAGCCATCAAAGAAACCCTGTTACAAAATGCACTTCGAGATTCTGGCATGCTTTAACATGCTTCTACACATAACATCATCATTACTTTTACCCTTAATACCACTACTGCTAATTCGTGACTGTCGAATAAAAAATTTTTTTTCACTTCTAAAAAGTATATAAAGCCCATATGGATCCATTTTTATTCAACTTACAACACTTAAATTCAACGATTGGTATAAAAAGCATTCATGTGAGATGGCTACTTTGGTAGTTATCATTGAAACATTGAAATCGTCAAACAATTGAAGATAACCACACGGGGATTGGGTGCACAGAATGGTGAGGATTGATCTTCGTATCAACCTATGGCATTATGTGCAATTCCTTGTGTTATATTTATATTATAATTTATTTAAATGAAAAAAAGTTTACATAAAGATATTATCCATTTCATCTTTTTGTCTCTTTTGTGATTCTTCCTTCATCTTGGCTTCATTTATTGCCTCTGCATCCATCTTGGGTTCTAATGTGACTGAATCAAAATGTACCATCTTGTCTGTAGAACAAGCAAATGTCAAGTTGTACTTTTGTTTCTTTTTATCATCATCCTTGGATCGCATAGAACTCAGAAGTGGTAATAAACCCGTTGTTTCTCTTTTGCTTTCTTGAATCTCGAATAGTAAATGAGTACCGATTGTATCGTCAATCTCGCCTTCAAAGAACTGATTTCCAATCTGTAAATATGGTTTCCCTTCTTGTAATCCCTAAAACAGACATGCGTGAGAAAAAAAAACAAGAGTAATGTATGAATGATCTTGCAATTATTCGACAGCCCCCTTGGGTTTTTGATACTGAGTCAATGTACTCGTCTGTTATTGTTGTGCCCACGTTAAAGAGTACGTAATTTGTCTAATTTATTTTAGTCTTTTTAAGAGATAAAATCTCACTTGTTAACTTGCCTCTTCTTCATACTCGTAATCAGAATCGTCCATTGTTATAATTCAATACACTTTATGATCTGCTAAAGAAGTATATAAAAAATTTTACAGGTTAAAATTCAGCATAATCAGTCCAATGTTTGTTTGAGGCTTATGAATGAACCGTTTTGATCATCGTAGCCGTTTGATACAAAAGATCATAAGGACACACATGACTTGACTCCATTTATATGTGTTACCCCTCATTCTTTCTTTTTCTTTCTTTCTTTCTTTAAATAATGGCCAACGGACGAAATCGAATATACTTTGTACTCGCGTTCATCGTATCCTCCATACCATCTGCATTTGGATTCTATGCATTAAATGCCCATTTCACATTTCTAGCCACTGTCTTGTTTGCGTTGTCATTCATCAGTTTAGGTCTATCTGCCTTTTTATTCCTCGGATACAAGACATTTAAACATGGTAAACCCTTTTTGATGTCACTACTCGTCCATACCAATCAATGCCTGCGGCCCTTGACGCGGTACCTATCACGATCAATCATCTTTCGACCGCTCTTTTCAGCAGCTATTCGAATTGGCTTTTTTGCCTTCTTTGTGGTGCTCCTGATGAGCGATCATTTGATCCGAGTACTGCTGAGATTATTTGTAGGAAAGCATGCGACCAATCGGTATTATTGTAAGCCTACCCTATAACTTCTTTTGGGCTTTTCTAATTTATTATTATCATAGCCATCACGAGTGCAATGGACCCACAGCTTGATTTATTTGATGATTCTATTCCGAGAACAAGGTATTTAGAGGACGGTGACCTGTTTAGACAAAGAAAGCAACTACGCATGACAGAACAACAAGGGCATGAATCACGTGCGCTGACGACACTCTTGAAAAGACCCAAGTACTCGTTGTCATTAGCCTATACACTAGCGGTTGCTAGTAAGCTTGTGTATGAAGATGTTGAAGTCATTAAGCATGAATTGAGAAAAGCAGGGTTTGATGTTGACCGCACCTTTCGTCCAATTGCATATAAAGTAAATACAACAAACAAACAAAAAGGAAAGGGAGGCTGACAGTGTATATACGTAGAACATTTGTGCTTTTATAACCGAGAAAGATGATGATATCCTACTTGTGTTTAGAGGGTAATCAGTTTTTATTATTATGTCATTTCTAGAAATTAAGCAATTGTTTGGTAGAACCAATCCACTTAATATGCAAAACTATCTTACAAATATTACCTTTACAATGACCAAAGTAGAATCAGCCTGGGGGCCTATGGGAAAGGTCCATCAAGGGTTCTGGAAAGCCATGGGCGAGCCTCGAAAAAAAATGGAGAGAAAAGGGACAGATAGACGACCTATTTTACGTATTGTGTTGAATAATACATCCATCTTTAAAACTATTCTTTCTGCTTTGAAAGGAGCAGCCAAGATCCTTCATTTCTTGTCAATCAATCTATTTAATCACGTCAATGAACCGATTGATAGCACCTGGATTGGGCCTGATAAAGATATTAGAACACATAGCATGTATGCACAAGCAGAGGAGTATATCTTGAAGCTTATTCAACAATCCATGTCAAGTGATCCCAGGCCTGCATCTAGAGGATCCGGTCTGTCATCACATGGACGCACATCAGCCTTTAAAAAGAAGAAGCGATTGTTTATTACAGGACATTCACTTGGTGGAGCAATGGGGACAAGTGAGTTCTATATACAAGAGCCAAGTATGTTTCTTACTCTTTTTAAACAGTCTTTCTTGGAAAAATGCTCCAATCCAACAGTCCTCTGCTTGAACATTTTGCAGGATTATATACATATGGACAACCCAAGATAGGCGATGCTGAATTTTCTAGAGTATTTAGTCCCAAGATGACCAGTAAAATATTCCATCATGCTTACAATAATGACATTATACCACGAATACCTACCTTTTTTGATTATTAGTAAAAAAAAAAAAAAAAAGAAACAACAAAGACTTGACAACAGTTCTAACCTTTATTAGTACTCCACCTGGTACGCTTGTCTTTATAGATTCAGCTTACAACATCACACTCTATCCTCCTAACCCATACACAAATGAACCAGTACCCGTTCGGCCGATTTCGTTCTTGCATCTCTCAGGGTTGCTAAATCGACATGTGATAAAAAGAATTGTAAGAGAAAACCAGATTAGGATTCTCTTTCGTATTCTGTTTCCTTTCTTTTTAAATGACCACTTTCCTTCGGATTATTGTGATAGTTTAAGAAGAGGTAAACTTCATTGGATTATCATGGGCGCAGGTGGATTAGAAGGTGGACATGAAGATCAAGACATGTATACAAAGAAACGAGGATCATTTGACAGAAGATATAGTATAGTAGATGTTCATAATGGTTAATTTATTCTATATATATATATATAAAACGCTTCTTTTTTTCTTAATGTTTTGTCTGTCTTGCCTCAAGTAGCTGTAACATACAAGCTTCGATACCAAATTGCTTGTGATGAAAGAAGTAAGGTATAATGGGCATATAAGCTTGATTGCTTGTACAGAGTGTATGGTGATGACCATAGCTTGGTGAAGGTAATAATAAGCTTGAAATAGGAGGTAACCAAACAGGAGAAGTGTCTTCTAATCTAATTTCATATTGACCACTTCTTCTACTTGTCATTCTATTGGAATACATAAAGAAAAAAAAAAAAAAGAAAAACCAAGGATCTTTTCATTTATATATCATTTTATTTTGTTGTCTGTTCAATTGTATAGAGTTAAATGACTGTCAGTCGAATATCCAAGTCATTTGGTACTAAATTGAAATTTCTTCTTGGGTTCATTGATAGAGCTATAGTTGATGAATAAACAGTCAACTACAACTACAATAAATGCCCTTTTTGATGAGTATGAAATCAATACAAATTCAAATACCGGTTGCTTACTTGACTCGTTCGCCCTTGTCGGTACAACTTGTGGGGATATCATTTTAAAAGATTGTCCTTTATTATTACTTTGATGGATTTTTCTTTCTTTTTATTTGTACTCGAGTCAAGAGAAAAAGCACTTATTTTTGTTGACTTTTTTATGCTTTGACATGTGATACAGTGCTTCCACTCTCAATTTATCGAATGTTTGAAAATCCCGGCCACTTTTTCGAGGCTAAATTGTTCAGAAAAAAAGACTAGTTTTGCCAAATATTTTAGGCTGATATGTCCAACTTTTCGACTACTTTTTAGAAAAATAACCCGGGGAATACATTCATAATTTATGTAATATTTATATATTTAAAATTGGGATGTGGCAAACTTCTTCACTCTTGACTTATTGGCAGTTTTGATTGCTTCACCAAGCCCATTCTCGACGATATCTCTTAAATTTGGGTATTCATCATTGTCGACTAATTGCATGCTTATAGATGGTGGCTTCCCCCATAAGCTACAACTCTTTTATTATCACTCTTGTCAGTACACCAGATTTTTTGATATCAGTTTCATGTTTGTGGTATAAGTCTTCAACAGATACAGTGGGACCAGCTTTTAACGTTTTGGCAATGAATGTGTTTTGCTTCAACCTCGACAGATATCTTTCAACTTGTTCTTTTGTTGTCTTACAAGATACATATGATGCAGATATATGAGATCCGATGAGTGACAAAGGTATATTGTTTGATGTATGAGGGGGAGCTTTCTTGAAAAAAGGGGATGAACAGTAGCAAAATCCAATGATATGAATGTAATGATTGGTGAATAAGCAGTTTTAACTCGGGGGCATAAGGATACAGCAAGATAGAATGAGTCTCTTTATAGTCGTTTATTAACAGAGTAAGAAAGAAATTCATGGCAAAAAAGAAATTAATCTTTATATGCAAGAATAAATGTTGTCAACCAATTACGTTTAGTGAATTATAATATATAATGCGCTATCAACTACTGCAGACTACAGATGCCATAAACCAGTGTTATGGGCTTAATACAAAGTATTATGTTAATATTTAAGAGGAATTTGGCTTATATTACGAAATATATATTGATTATATTACGTCAAAGGATGTGATCTTCTTCGATATAAATGTAGAAATACGACAATGAATTTCTTGCTTATAAAATCAGTTTTCAGTCTGTGTCTGTTTTTGCGTAATCACGCAAGTATCTGTAGGTTTGGAGGAAATCGACAGGATAATATACAGTCATGTTTCGCCTAAAAGCAAAAGAGCACAAGCGAATGGCTAGCCTTCCACCACTTGACATAAGAGCCTGTATGGCAAGATGCATGATCCTCCTGGATGATGCATTTTCTACCTTTAGAACTAGATAGCTCATTGTATCAGATGAGAAGGTTTTGCGATAATCAGTCGATATATAAATCTTGGTTCATATTACCGTCAATAAAAACTAACGGACCATATCCCCCAGTCTAAAAACACGACCAAATCAACACACTACCTCCACCAAACTTGAAATCATTGTGTAAAGAAAAAAAATAGCTTGAAATAAAAGTGATGTGGAGGAAATCCAGGTAATCTAGCCTCGAAAAAGTGGGTGAGGTTTTCAGCATTCGGTAAACTGAGAGTGGAAGCGCTGTATATCAATGCATCGTCAATGTTATTGTTTAGTGACGAAATGCATAGGAGAGAGGATCTTCAATTTCCGACTTTGAACTTCCATTAGTTCTTTTTCTTTTTCTTTTACTTATTTTATCAATGGGAACAACGGATAGCAAACTAGCCTTCAGAAAGGGCGTCTTTCGACTGTTTGAAGAAAGAGTAAGCAACAATACTTCTTGGCTTTAATAAAACTCAACTTTTATAAATGTTTAGAATCTTCCTAAAAATATGGATGACTATTGGACTTTGGTAATTAAGCAGTTCAATTCAGCACAACTTTATTCTAACAGTAATAAAGTTTTGGACTTTACCAGAATCAATAGATGATGTCTATACATTGATCAGTATTCATGATATTAGGAGGACAAGAGATACAGCCATAGAAAACTTAGAAACGTTGATTGATAGAGTAAGGCTATATTCGTGACAACCCCTCTCTTTTTTCTCTTATCTTGTTTACTATTATAGTTGTTGGAACAAATGAATTCTATCCTCAACTCAACCAATACAAACCAAAATATTCAATTACTCAATTGCTGTCGTATCTTGAGTCGAGTGATGCCCTTTATCTTTGAAAGTCCCGAACATGCAGAATGGGAAGATAGGTTCTTTTGGACACCGCGATTGATCGAAAGAGAAAGGGTATATATACATTATGATTACAGCAACAATAATAAATATATATTACCATAGGCAGAGGATGGACAAAAACCACAGTATGATTCATTGCCACCAAGAGGAGAAATGATGCTGTCATGTAAGGAACAATAGACCAAAGAAGTTTATAAAGCACCCGTGATTTATATAGATTTAACAAGAACCCATAGTATGTTTAAAATCACTCTTCTTGGCTGGATTCACAATACCTTCGTCTATTGGAACTGCAGATAATAAAGTGAATTATGTCATTTGGGAGACAGGCGTTGGATGCTCAACACCCATTGGATCATCAAGAGACAATGACATGAATCGAATCGAAGTACTCCGACTGCTCACTGTTTTGCTATCCAAATCAATGTATACAACACCAACACAGATAATCTCTAAAGAGGATCGTTGGTTAAATTACATGATTACAAAAACAGAAAAGAAGATTGTCCTCGCCTTCCTCTGTAGCATGATCAATATATCCTGTAAATACAACCCTTTAGGCTGGACAGTCGTGCCTTATAACCACATCATGTTTTCTGACCCAAGAGAATTGCTCGTTGGCCACTGTTTACGTATACTGTTGATCATATTGGACTATCGTTTGCCCTTGACAAGAAATGCATCCTCAACAGATGTTATTGTAGAAAAGATGGAGGACTTGAATCTGTCATCCAAGCAGAATGACGGTCAAGTAGAATCAAGTGATAATGTTTATAGATACTACCTATCGAAGCTACATAGAGCTCAAGATTTTCAGTTCTTGATTGATGGTATTTATCGAATATTGGATAACCCAATGCAGGTAAATCTTGTACAAAATATAGAAATGTTTATTTACTTTCTTATGGATACAGACATTGAACAACTACATACCTGGTTCATTAAAAAGAACTCGATATCATGTGGAAATGTTGATGCTTTGTTGGAAATTATTAGAAACAAACACCAGGTTTAGTCATTATTTGATGGAGACTGAAAGAGGATTAGATTTGATGATAGTATTGGTGTTCTATGCGAATGAGAATAAGCTTGATCCATGTAAATGCAATGTCCAATTCAATAATGGAGAGTCATATTTATCATTTTATTATAGCTCAAGTAGGCCTTGTTCGTATGTGTGCATTTATGCTCCAGACTCTATCTTCAAACAGACTATTTGGTGTAAAGATCAACAAATCTTTTGATGGGCATGCCTCCCTGCCTGCTAGCAGTAAAATACCAAACTTCCAAGGCACCTATGCGGATTATCTTATTCTTGTATGTATTAAAAGAAAAAAAAAAAAAGGAGAGAGAAGAAATACTAATGATTATCTTTAGAGTATCTTTTCACTGATTGCTACATCAAGAGGAACATTATCTACACTCTACCCAGCCTTCATCATGACAATTACAAACATATCACCATATCTAAAGAGCATATCACCTATGGCATCAAGTAAACTGATCGCCTTGTTTAGTTCCATGTCTGCACCTGGTTTCTTATTAGCTGATGAAGCAAATCACAAGTTGATAGAATATTTGTTGGAAGCATTTAATAACATGATTCGATTCCAATTCTCCTGTAAGTACTTGCTATCAAGCGATTTTATATATTCACCTCTATATATTCTAGACAATTCTCGCTTTGTCTATGCTCTCGTACGCAACGCTCTAAAGTTTCAAAAGCTAGCTGATTTCAATCTTGACGCTGCATTATCAGAAAAGTCATCTAATATTGCCCGTAAGCATGCAACAGATGATGAAGCCGGACTGTCAGAGAAAGCGAAAGGAAAGCTTCCCGAAGGCTCTACCTTAACACGACATTCGAGTAGCTCAAGTCAACTTCAGTCAAACAATGTATCATTTCCCGGAATAAAGAATGGATTTATCCCCACAGAAGATTGGGTAAGGAAAGAAATTATATCCCCCAGAAGTATTGTTAACAAAGGGTTATGTACAGGTCAATAACTGGCATTCTCAGCTTCCTTTAGACACAATCCTTTCTTTAATAGGCTATTTGAGGCCCCAATTAGATAAGCCTGGGTTGACAGGTGATCAAATTGTTGAATATATAAGTAATCTGTCATTATCAGATATCCCACTACCTACACCTGCACACCCAGTGACAGTCCGAAAATTTCAATGGACAGATACACTCATGATCTGGTTCCAAAGCATGCTCTGGGGCCATACCTACATCTCCTCTGTATCCAACTATGGCCCATGGACTGGTACTCTGATTAAACTATTCCACATCAAACAGCAACAACCGTCAGTGCCTGATAACACACCTCCTCTTCCTGCTTCAACCCCTACGTCGGGTCATTCGTCTCGACCCTCTTTGACTACCTCACGAACAGTTTAGAGATTCATGCTTTATTAATAAAATCACTTTTGTTGCTGTTCATAAATCTTTTGTTCACATTGTTCGATAGTCGCGAGATTGGATCCCATCTTGTTCATTGTTTCTTGATATTCATCTTCTTCCACTGAGTCATATACGATACCTCCTCCAGCTATGTTACACATGTTTAACAACAAGTCATAGCTCATGAAGCATATATGTATACATTACCTTGTAAGTAAGCAACGCCATCCTTGAAGAGCATGGTACGAATAGCTATACATGTGTCCATGCCTCCAGAGTAATCAAAGTGACCCACTGAACCAGCATAGACGCCTCTCTTTTCCTTTTCTAATCCTCGAATTAACTCCACGGCTCTAATCTTGGGGGCACCCGACACAGTGCCGGCGGGGAAGATGGCACGGAACGCATCAAATGGTGTCTTGTCCTCTCGAAGCTCACCCGATACATTTGAGACAATATGCATAACATGTGAGTAATACTCGATTTGCATCAGCTTATCGACCTTGACTGTTTCTGGCTTACAGATACGATTGATATCGTTACGTCCGAGATCGACCAACATAACATGCTCAGCAATTTCCTTGGGATCCTTTAAGAGATCTTCTGCCAGGGATTTATCCTCTTCTGGGGTCTTTCCACGCTTCCGTGTACCGGCGATAGGATGAGTGAAGGCAATGCGATCCTGAACCTTGGTCAGCATCTCGGGTGAAGCACCTACAAGAGTGAATTCCTTAAGGTTCATGTAAAACATATAGGGTGAAGGGTTTAATGATCTCAAGTGACGATACACGTTGAACGGATGCAAATCTGTACGACGCGCGAGTCGTTGAGAGGGCACTGCTTGAAAGATATCGCCTTCTTTAATGTGATGTTTCAGCGAGCTAACAAATCCCATGTATCCTTCCTTGCCCACATTTGAAATAGCATGCTGACCAAGAGTCGTAATCGGACCTTGAGCTACGGAGGGTATATGATCGTCGTGAAGTAGTGTCAGCGTTGTCTCGATCTCTTCGGCCGCCTTTCTGTATTCTCTTTCCACTTCTTTGGGATCTTTGACGTCGCTTCTAAAATGAGACACAACATTGACCACATGACGTACACGATCAAAAATGACAAGTGTATCGCACATCATAAAGATAGCGTCCGGAATGCCGAGTGGATCGGCCAGGTCGCCCTTGATGCTTGGTTCAAAATATTGGAAACAGTCAAAGCCAACGTAGCCAACAGCACCACCTAATATCGGGGGCAATCAGTAACTGATGTCCAATATATACATGTATATATATATACCAGTAAAGCTAGGAAGGCCGGGTATCTTGACATATCGAATACTAGATAATTCTTTTTCGATAGGAATCAAGGGATCGCCTTGACAGGTTTCGTTAGCACCCACTTTGATAAGTTTATAGGGATCTATGGAGGGATTATAAGCAACATGTTGCGTCCTTGTTTGCTTTGTATGTATTCTATACCAGAGCCAATAAAAGAATATCTGCTGATGTTTTCTCCTCCCTCTACAGATTCAAACAGAAATGAATAATCGCAGCGATCGGCTACCTTGAGATAGGCAGATACGGGTGTCAACAAGTCTGCTTCTAATTCGGCGTAAATAGGAATTGTGTTGCCAGCATCGTTTGCTACAAGCTCCTGAACTTGTTCAAGCGTAGGTTTTAACTTTAAGGTCATGTTGCGTATATATAAATATAAAGAGGGAAAAGGGAAAAAAGCTAGAGTTCCCTTTCTTTTTAAAGATTTACCCGGTTTGGACAAAATGAGTCATTTCGAATGCCTGCTTCATGCGCACGTGACGTGTCATCACAGATAAGGGGGACACACAGCCTGTCGATCAGATTCATAATAAACTAACAATTAAAGTCATCAATTAGAAAAATATACAACTTTAGGTTCAACATGCTCACAGTACATGAACAGGTTGTACGGTTGGAAGGAAATAAGGCCGATGTTGTTTGATAAATGATAAAGGCTGAGAATAAATAATATGAACGAGATTGACTCATCAAGTGTGCCTTTAATTTCTATAAAATATTAAATATATTGATCTATGCGTCTTCTTGTTTGGCTTCATGCGCTGATATAAGCTGTGAAGTCAAAATGGGATGTGGTATATGATTCTTTTCTTTTACAACGGGCGGTGATAGTATTTCCTGCGGTGTATGGATGAAGGGCGGTGTCTCTAGAGTGGGTGATGAATAAGACCAGTGCATACCGATTTGGTGGTTGACATTATTAGTAAGCGGTAGATCATTGAATTGTTTGATACATCGTATGACAGATTCTCTCGTTACTGGTTTACTAAGGACGTCGTCAAATATTTTTGTCAAATGAAATGTTCGTTCATAAGCTGTGAATGCAATAATGGGTGTGTTTCGATTGATATTATTGGTAGATTTGATCATTCGCGCTGAGGCTTCACCGTCAACTAGAAATAAAATGTGAGCTATTGTCTGTTGCTTATCCTTTTCCTACTTACTTATTGGCATCCGTATATCCATAAAGATAAAATCAAATACCACCTTGTCGCCCATAGCATATCGAATTGCCTGTGCACCATTCCGAGCAACAACACACCGACAATGCAGAGATTTGAGTATGGTCTCTAGTATTTTGCAGCTTATTGGATTATCGTCCGCGATAAGACAGTCGAATGGTCTGGTTTCTTTATAATCTGTATCATGATCACAATCAAGAGGGTGCCTTGATGTAGGCAATAAAGATATCATGCCACTTCCATGATCTAGAGGTTCATCATGCGGTTGATGTCCAAATGTCCTGTTAGAAAACGAGACGGATCGCGTCCGCTTTAAAGTAAAGCCATGATCTTCTACAGATGTCATTTTTACTTTTTCTAGCTGTGGATTAGACACATCTGCTGATCGACGTAGTGATATAGATGGCCTTGAAGAGATAGAGGGTGACATTGTGAGTGGCGGGGTGTTGGGTAAAGAGATCGATATGTTTTGTGATTCAAGAGCGTCTATGATTGAGTGTCTCTTTGCATCTAGTGGCAGTTTCAAATTATCTGTAGCTGCCGCCGCAACACTTTCGCTTCTAATCTTTTTGATTGCTTCTTCGTTTGCTTTCTCTAAAAGTGGTAAGTTCTTGTAAACAAATGTTCCAAAATCAGCATCGTTTGTAATATGCGGGCGCCCTTCCTCGTCTTCCTGCTGATTGATCAGGCTAGTCTTTTCCGGATTCTGCTCTACAATAATAGCTTTCGCTCGTTTCACCTCTTCCAATACAAGATGCTCGACGTCCTCAGGCATGAGCATCGAGGCTCCTCTTAAATCAAAATAATCCGTGTCTTCTTCGCTTAGAGGTTGTGGTATAAATGAGGGTACTTCTGATAACAGATTGTCCCAATCGAGTCCCTTGAAAAACGGATGGTTGCGTACTTCATCTGCGCCATTTCGACCAAGTCGCTGGTTAGGATCTGGTGTGAGCAGTCGCTCGATAAAATCGCGTGCTTCAGGGGGAATGCTGATCTCGTCTTCGTGCCAATCAATGGTGCCTGACAAAATGTTTTCAAATACCTTGTCTGGTGTTTCTGCATGGAAAGGTGGATATCCAAACAGGAATTCATAGCAAATCACGCCAAGAGCCCACCAATCGACCATGGAGTCCTGGCTCGTGCCCAGAATGCTTTCTGGCGCCAAATAATCGGGTGTGCCGACCATACCTTCCTGCTTTTCTCCATCTATAGGAAAAAGTCCAGGTGTTGTTCGTCCAGAAAGTAAGCCCGAATTAGTTCGCTGTCGATGGAGCTTTACACCAAATCCATCATCACTAATATTGCTAGAGGCGTCATGTAGGAACGGATTGATAGATGTCAGGCTGCTGGGTTCTCCCCCTGAGGTTGAACTGGCAAGTGACCCACGTCGGTGTCGGTCTTGATCAAATAAAAAGTTGAAGTAAGTGTTCTTGTAAAATGCACCAGAAGGAGAAGCGGACGAAACTGAAGGTGATCTAGGAGGAGTCCCACAATGAGACTGTGAAGGTGAGCAAAAGGTCAAAGGGCCATTATGAAGTTCGTCTCTAACCCGACGGTCCAAGAAGCCAACACGAGACAAACCAAAGTCAGTCAATTTTAAATGTCCATTTTGATCAATGAGTAAATTATCTGGCTTCAAATCCCTAAAAGAAACTGTCAATATATATATTTATAAAGGAGCTTCTTTAGTAATGTCTACCTGTGAATGATGTTTTTACTGTGTAAATAAGAAAGCCCCAAGGTAACTTCGGCTAAATAGTTGCGGGCCCAATCATAGGGTAAGCTGCCCATGACCTTGATCAGCGAAGAACAATCACCGCCATTCAAATACTCCATGACCAGGTACAGGTAATCTTTTGACTGAAAAGTATAATATAGCTTGGCCACATATGGACTATCTGTCTGTGCTATCATGATCATTCTTTCGGCCTTGACGTTGGTTACTTGATTCTTTGCAATCATATCCGACTTCTTGAGGAATTTTATTGCATAATAATCTCCAGTAATTCTCTTTTTAGCCAGAAAGACAGAACCAAAGGCGCCCTTGCTGATTGGCTTGATTATCTCATAATCCTTGATGCTAGGAGGTGTAGATCTGCTTCCGGCGATAGGGGCAGGTAAAGGAGAGCACGGTGATTTTCCTGCTTCCTGCTGTTGAATTCTATGAGGTAAACTGCCCTTTCTTGACATCTGTTGATCGCCAAAGGACTTGGGTGAGGCCAGAGGCGTGTCAATAAATTCAGTCGCGACTAGATCCATTGATCGAATAGTATTGTCTTGAGAGATGTTGGATGATTTTGGAGAAATTTTGCTACGTTTGCCTTTTGATTTCCATTCTCTGATTTTCTTGAAGATACTCTTTTTCAAATTTTGTCCACCCTCCTTTGGCTTCTCGCCAGTTGCAGTGAGAGGCTCAGTGGTTGAACATGCTTTCTTGACGGAACTTTTATCCGTTGATTCTTTTGTGGTATAGTGAACATTTTCGTTTTCTTGAGCCACAAATTCAGACCAGTTCTCATTGTGTATGACTTGTTGCTGAAAGTTTTTTTTTATACGCTCATTGTAGTCTAAGCGGTCCTGCATGCGATTGACAGCATCTACCTTGGCTTGAATGATGGATTGGATATCGACTATAAGGGACTGTATGTCTGAATCATCTGTCAGAGGAGGTGTCCAGTAGAGAATTTCAATTGTTTTTGATTTGATAACAAAGAGCCCTTCATCCGATTGATCCGAAGGAGTTTTTAAAGAGATGGCAACGTTCATTATGTCCAATAGCGATTCATATTTCTCAATTTCAGCCTTCTTTTGATCAATATGACCAAGATCATCAAACATGATTTCGTTTAGAGAATTGTCTATGGAGATAACAGTTTGATTTTCCAGATCGTGAAGCTCATTCACTGTGACATCGCGTAGGCTCTGGACGTACTGTCGAAGCTCCGCTAAGCTATCATCACAATGTACAACATCCATCTCGGCTCGGTGGATTTCTACACAGAGCTCCGAATGCTGCTCGAAAAAGGCAGCAACGATCCATTTTTCGCATATACGACACAATTCAGGTGGAAGATTCATTAGGGATTCAAAACAAGAGCGCTGGCCTGATAAAGAGGAAGAGGATAAAAACACTTCCCTTTTCATTTTGGCCGGTAATAAAGAGTCCTCTTTTTCAGTAGGCAGATGAAGCGACGGCTCTTTTGGTTTGATGACCCACATCGTATGGCTCGCTTCTCCCGTGACTCGATTACGCATGAGCATCCCCTTGCCTTCCATTTGAATAGGTTTCTTATTGTCATTTGTAATCACACGAAATGTCACTTCGGCAGTTTTTGTGTTATCGGTCAGCATTTCATTCGTGGCTACTGTAAATACATTCCTGTCTTCTGCCAGTAACAGCTGCGACATGTTTAAGCCAATCATGGATTGGGGCTCAGTGCTTGATAAAAAGAAAAAAGGGGGTTAGCTACTATCTTTAGCATCTCAGCTGCACAAAGATTACCCTATTACATCATGCCATACTTGACTAAGGTACTGAACAGTAGGTGAGGAGAGTGACAGTTCCATGACAATTGTACTGCTTTGTCCTACTCTGGCTTCTTCCTGAAGTTGACATTGTATAACATCCTCCTGAGTTGGCACAGGCTTCAACAGAGGGCTCGTGCTTAGCCCTTGTTCAGCCTGCCACCACTCGATCACACGATTGAGTGCAGCGATGGACAGTAGCAGCCTGACATGCCATTCTCTGCACGGCCAATCCTTATTGACTTCCCACTGTTTTCCAATTACTTGTATCTTGGAAACAAGCTCAGCGCAAAGATGCCTGTTTTCCAAAAATACGTCCAGGTCTGTGTCCAAAGCATACTGTGCATAACCAATGAGATCCTGCAAAGTTACTATGAAGGGAGTGGGATGGTAAATGTCTTCAGAAGGTGCTACAGTTTGATTCGTATCACTTGACAGCGTGATACGTTCGTCAACGATGCCTTGTTTGATAGTCACCAGATCATGCTCGACATACTCATTCAAGCCATCAATGATTCTTCGCAGCTCCAAGCTGCATGCTTGTTTTGCTGACTGAATTTTAAATTTTGTAGCATTGCCTGGGTAAATGTTTGCGGCATTTACGCTTTTTCGTTTATCTAGAAAGGTTTCAGTAAAATTGGAATTGTGCTTGATTGAGTGGCTAGCAAAGGATGAAGAGCTGTAAGAAGGTGTTCTGAGGGATTCCTGTTGCTGTTGCTGTTGATTCTTAAGTGAATCTTCTTCGGCAGGGAAAGTGTAGGCTGTAAAACAAGTGTCGTTATCTGCATGAAAAATAGTTTGATCTTTTCTCCAATCACACCATTCTGGTTCAAATGGAATAGACCACCTTTGTACCTTGGTTAACCGAGATATGTCAACTTGATCCATAAAATGATAGCGATGTTGATGGTGTGAAGAAAAGTAACTGGTGGAAGGCGCACTTTGACAAACTATATAGTGAAAAAAAAAGAGTATTAATTTATTTGTAAGAAACAGGGAAAAAGAGTAAATTTAATAAATGAATGATCTTTACGGGTAAAATAGTCATCCAACTCACAGTCTGCTTCTATGGGAACTGATGTGCAACCAAAAAACTTGCTATAGTGACCTAGGTTTTCGTCATTCTTATCAGTGTTACCATGTTTAGCATCACTTGGGGCGTTTAAAAATATAGAAGGATAAACATGAAGCTGCTGCTCTTCAGTTGAATCGAATTGGGATTTATTTAATATTCGGGCAGATTCTTTATAGTCTGAAAGGGACGACCTGCGCCTTTGCCTATGGCCTACTCAATTAATTAAAGACTGTTTGTTTCATACTGTTATTGAGCAAACCTCTTAGGTCCTCAAAGGTCGATAAAATACTGATATTATCTGTAAATGTTGAAGATACTGAAGGATCTCTTTGATGTGGTACATTTTTATCCCTTTGATAATAATTTTCTCGCGGTTGATTATTCAGCTGATGCATAGTTTTAATGGTACTTAGTCCATGGTGAATAAGTGATAGTTGTTTACTTCTTTGATGGTTGCTACTATCCGCCATTGAGCGATGATACAGTTGTTGTTGAAATAGATAAAAAAAGAAAAAGAAAGAAAAATGAAAAAAAGGGGGGAAGAAAAGCAAAAAGAGCAGAAAGGGGGGAATAGCATAAACATTTTCTTTACCCTTTATCACCTCTGTCTCTATCTGTCTTTCTGCCTCCTACTTTAGTGTAAAATTAATCTGATTGGTTCATTTATTCTGCATAAGGGCTATTTTTATTGTTAAACAAATACCCATTGCTTCGTGTTTCATCCTTTGTTTTTACAAGTGCTCTTTATGATAACATAACTTCTCTATCTAAAGCTGAATTTATTACCTTTAATAAAAGAGTATTATACGAAAGTACTATGATAGGCCATTCTGCTGTGTTTTATTAATTATTGATGTTGACTTTATAAAGCGTTATCGTAAAATAAGATACGTTTGAGTAAAATGATTTTGTATGTAAAAAGTATTATTGTCATCTACTTTATTGGTGACATCATGTCAAAAGCAAGGACATGTAGAAAAAAAAGGGGGAAAGTATGCTAGTATTGAAACATATATTCTAATACTAGTTTTACTTACCACCGAGGCTTTCGCCGAGATGCATCTGGGGAAGGTTGCGATAAATTCCCAGGATAATTTAAGCCAAAAAAAAAAAAGGAATGCAGGATACAGAGAACCCAGAGCATGAGAAGAGACAATCGGGGGAACACGCCAGAGACACATCAGAGAGCAAAGAGGGCAGGACAAGCGGGTCAGAGCAAAGGCCATGGGGGCAAACAAGTTTTGATTTGTGAATTTTTGAACACCCAGAGGGATATGTCATATTTCTACATTTATATTGAAGAGGATTATACACCCTTTGACATAATTTAGTCAATACATATTTCGTACACAAGCTAGAGTCATCTTAAATATTAACTTAATACTTCGTATTAAGCCCACAGCACTGATTCATGTCATCCATAATCTGTAGTAGTTGATGATGCGTTATATTTAACATGCAATTGGTCGACAAGATTTTAAAAATTAATTTTCTTTTTGTCACGGATCTATTTCTTTCTCTGTTCATAAAAGACTTACAAAGAGACTCATTCCATCTATTTGTTATTTTATGTTTTCAAGTTAAAGCCAGCTGTTCATCGACGACATCATATTGATGATGAAAGCAGGTTCCATTTAATTCAACTCATGTGCCAAAGATTGAGAGAGCACAATATTTAGTAGAGAAGGTTTCTGTTTTCGTTTGTTCAAATGCAAATGATCCTATCTCGGAAAGAGACACAAAGGAAACGAAGAACTTTTTGAAATTTTAGCCGTAGATGGAAATACACAATGTAGGAGCGTGGATACCATTTCTTGCTTATGCATATCAATGGTTTTTAGCAATGTTACAATACATTGTTACAAGCAAAAACATGTGTCCTGTAGTGTTAGATTATACAAGTCTAACAACAGATCCAAACGATTTGAAGATATTCTTAGAGTAAGCTTGAAAAATAGGATTGATTAAAAGCAACTGTTAACAACTCTTAATAGAACAACAAGAATATAGAGATTATTATCGTTGACAGCCTGCCCTATAACAACAGTATCAAAATGTTTGAAAGGAAAGAGACGTTAAATAACCCTTCAAATCTAGGCCTTATAAATAAAAATCAAATAGCTTTGCTCAATGCCCTTCATACTTCAAAATCTTGTGATTATAAGTAATTGTTTGAGTATTGATTTCTGTAAGTCGCTTCTCCTTTTACTATTGCAGTTTCTGAGAAAATTCATGACTTTCATTGTTCATTCGCACCTTGCCTGAATTACACCTTTATCATTTCTTTTAAGATTAGATACTTTTTTACGCTTCGATCTGTCCTGGACAAACAACGATGTAATAAAGACATCACGTGTCCTTTATGGCCTTTGTATTGTATTATCACGCGAACAAAAACCTAGACTTGAATAAAGCTTTCAGCCTCACTGTTGTATCACATTAAAAATGATTTTTAAATTTAATTTTCCTCTTCTTCTCTTTTGACTCATATTCCTTCTATTGAATGTCAAAGCCAAGGATAATTGGCGAATTAGCCATTGTCGCTTATAAAGCAGTAAGATACTTTAATATTACCTTGTATAGAATAAACTAACTCAATAAGCAATTAGCGAGATCTACCCAATCGCGAAGTACACAGATGCAACTCTTGGCAAATAAAAAGCTGGACTCATCTCTTTCTCTTTTTATGTATAATAGATTGTTGGTAAACAAGACCCCTTTGTCGTATTTCGCTTGGGCGAAAATTTAAGAAAGACAAAGACTGACTATAGAGGTGGCCAACATCCTCTTTGGGATGATCAGGTATATTATATTACACAAAAGTTATACGAATGAGTAGTAATGATGTAAATACAACATAAAGGTCAACATGCCTGTTCCTGAAAAGAAGAAGATGATGGTTGTTCAAATCTATGATGAAGATTCAAAAAGAGAGGAGTTGATTTCCGAGTGTGATTTGGATATATCTAAGGTGTTAGAAGAAGGAGAACATGATGGTAATGGAATATAAAGAAAAGGAAGAATAGTAATTGATGTATATTTAGGCTGGTTTCCTTTACAGTACAAAGGCCGACCTGCTGGTGAAATTTATTTAGAAATGACATTTTATTCTGCGGTAAGATAGGAATAACTGTATCTGACTTGAAGCTCATCTTTTATTGTCTAGGCTCCACCACCAAAAAGACAGCCCACCCGTTATGGAATGCGACCCAAGCAACACGGAGGATATGCTCCTCCTGTACCCAACGTTGGTCACCCAGCACAGCATTATCCTTACCACCCAACGCAACCATCCAATGCTAGACCACTTCCACCTGCCCCTGCTGAATCACATTCAACGCCTACAAGTCACCTTGGTCAATATCCACCAACGCATCCATCTGTACCGCCATCTATACAACCATCTCCCTATACTGGTGCTTATCCTCCACCTGCACCAACGTCTTCTATGTCGTCGGGTTCTCAGCCTCCATCTGGTAGACCTGCATCATACACTGGTCCTCAAAGCGTCAATCATATCAATAGACCTACTTCCCCACCTGCCGCCACACCTAATCCAAACAGTCATTTGGCTCCTGGTGCTGGACATGCTCCTCTCTTGTCTTCGCCCTACAACCCCTCTGCCACTATTAGTTCGGGTGCGTCCTCTCACTCTAATTATGGCAAGTATATGAACAATGGTGTATCATCGAATAATAACTCTACTATAGGTTACCCACCTTCTAATCATGGAGGCTATCCACCTTATTCAAACAACAACAATAACAATAACAGAAATAGCTATCCTCCACAGACAAACAGCCCTTATCCACCCTATCCACCTTCCAGCAACCAATTCCACAGGTTTCCTGAGCCCCAACAATTTCCTCACGGTGGCGGTTATCCTCCTCAGCAAGCCGATCCATTGGGAACACCATTTGCTGCTCATCAAGGAAGCTTTTATTCACCTAATCCAGGAAATTACCCTCCTCGTCCTTATCCTCCTCAACATCAAAACATGGGCGGATACCCTCCACAGCATTCCAACAATGGATATCCACCTTATTAAAAAAAAAAAGGAGCAATCTGAAGTAGTTTATTATTATATTATTACGAGTATTTTATAAAGAGACAAAAATTTGATACAATGCATTTCTATCCTTGTCTATTGGGCATTGGTTGTCTTGGCCAGTCCTGAGAAGTAACCATATAATCATAATCGTCGCTATCTTTTTCAGTTATAGGATCAAATCTAAAATCCCGATTAGCAGCTGCAGCTGCAGCACCGCTCATAGTATGCATTGGGAAATCTTGTTTGGATGATTCAAAAGAAGTTCTTGATGGCTGAATGTTGTATCGTTTACTGTTAGGATCTAGTACAGAAAAGCCCGTGTTGCCTTCTGTCAATGTGGCTGCCATAGTCGTGGTCGTAGGATAATCAACTTCAACAGGGGACATGGGCCTGATAAACCCACGAGATGCTTGAAGACGGCCACTGTTTCTATTTTCTATGAAATGTGTGACACGTTGACTTAGTCTTGAGCTTGTACTTCCGTTATTATTTGTATTATCGAATGACGCACCAAACCTGTTTCCATTATTTGTTTCGACGTCTTGATTAGTGCCGCTTTTTGAAAGAGCGCTGATGTCTGCTTCTTCTGTAGAACGACGAGGATGGAAAATACAGATCTATTAAATAGTTTAGATGTATACTAAATAAACAACAATAATCCTTACTCCCACAATCCATATCAGTATAGAGCATGTATCAACGATTGAAATCAAAAGATCTGCAGAAAATTTATTGGAATTGATGACCATCCCTTCTGTCAATCCATCCACGCAGAGAGTGCCTAAACTGAAGGCGTAAAGAAAGAGAACGGCGGTTATGAAGAGATTCATGTCTTTGAAGTATGCCATTTTTTCTGTCACAGCTGTGCTTCCAGTCTTCATGTTACGGGCAATGTTTATAATCCTATTAAATCGAAAATGTGATCGAATACCCAATAGAGCCGCGATAAGTACTACATTATTTGAACTTAAGATTGCTTGAATGACATTGTTGTGCAGCTACCTACTTTCAGTACTATAGGCTAGTTGAGGGATTGCTTCCCTTTTAATAACATTATCTCTGTAGGTCCATTGTAAGATGGGGAACACAGCCACGCTTCCAAGCGCCCTGATAGGCATGATTCTTTTAGCTCGAACCACATTCGGCTTAATGTATAAAGTTTATGTGCAACTTACCAAAAGATATAGAACCTAAATTCCCAGGAGCCCATGAACGATTTCTTGGCCACATTCGTTGACAAGTAATGCCAAAAACATTGAAGGAGGAAGAAGATGCCAGTTTGCATAGATAAAGTAACGCATTCAAGATAGTCAATTGACTAGGTAAAATAAGCATACAAAAAAATATTACACATTGGTTTGTTTACCATAGCGATATATTGATGTTGTGGTGTCCAGTAGTCAAATGGTTTTGATATAATCATGGTTGTATTTGGGATTTGGACAAACTTTTCAGAGTATTTTATCCATGTTGATATTACATCTTTTTAATTGAATGCATTAGTGATATTCTCTCTTGTGTGGATAATGTCTAATTATACCCCACGTCATCTGCATCAACGCTACTAGAAAATATATGACTGTGATAACGCTTCGAAGTTCTCCATGAATGATCCTCTTTGGATGTAAACATCTAAATCGGTCTGTTGCCCACACTCTTGATGCAAGAAATGCAAGCATGTATATCTCTAATGCAACTCTTTCTATTGTTTATGATGCGTTATTTTTTTTTGCTATGGTAACTAAACAGGTGCATACGTAGATAAGAAAAGTCACTAATAAACATGAGTCCTCTGACATATTTTCTATTGAATCGGTTTACCTTAAATGTGTCATGATGTGTCTATTGTGCTTTTTTTTTTTTTTTTCCTTCTTTCAAGAAAAGAGAATGGAAAGAAAAAAAGAATTTTTTACAATAATGTGCGACCCTGAGGATCACTTAAAGTGTTTGAGTATAAATTAGAGTAAGGTTGTACTACACCATTTCCGGAAAGTGAAGTTGTACATGGTGAATATTAGCCTTAATGGAGAAGAATTTGTACCTATGACAGCAGTCTATTGACTTCTGTGATCACATTGTGCTGACCAGAGAGGGACTAGTTCTAATGGCAGGTTGTATCAATAAGTTTGATTGTTATGTTCCATTTTACCTTTCAACCTCCGAGTTTATTGTGAATGTGAATTTCCTGTGCACAAACATACACTAAAAAGGGAAGAGATGCTCAATGTTAATTGTATACGCACAGAATGCACACTTTTTTGTTTATTTATGTCTCTTTTTCAAGTCAAATCACTCTACATTTAATACTTAGTGTTAATATTAATAAATCTATAGACGGTCAATTCAAAAAGTGCCATATTTTCTATTATAGAGCTATTCATTGAGGTACACTGCTTTCTCTCAGCAGGAGCCACCGTACACGAATATCTCATTTGGGAAAGTACTGAGATGAAGATTGAAAAAAAGCACCAATGAAGAGTACAGATATCAGATTGATGCCAAGACGGCAACAGCCTATTACAATACTCAAGTTCAATTTCGACCAAGAACCTGTATATATTCTTGTAGTGTATCTCTGTGTAGTGCACCTAACATTGCTCAGCATTTATCTGTAGCTGATTTTATTTTTTACAATTTCTTTTCAATAAGAACATTATTAAATTCAACTTCAATTTTATCCTTACTTGAGAGCTTCATACATATGTAAATTCATCGGGAAAGTATTTAGTGGGAACATTACCTACTTAACACCTCGACGTGAGTCCTTAAAGGCTCCATGCGCAAAGCGCGAGAGGTGAAGTGGCTGTAAATAGACTTACAGTAGCTCTCTGATGGGGTTACGAAAATGGGAGCTTCTCAGTTCTACCCTCACGTATTTACTAAAGGAACTGAACATATAATATCAATTGAATAAGCATTGAATCAAACAAGCAGATGTTAATGTTCCTGAAAAGATAAAATAATGAAGTATATTTATAATGTGCCTTGTAACCACTAGCTGCAAACATTTGAAAACATATTATGAAAAGTAGTTTTACTAAGCTAGAGCCTTTTTGTTCATTGTGTTGCAATATGAGAAGAGCTTTGAAGAGAGTAAAACGGTTGTTTCGGCTTTAATCACACTTCTTTGTGCCTTGACGATGTTCTTCCCTAGCTCTACCAGTATGCTGATCACATTCGAATCATAATTTGGTGTGCTTTGTATGATCTTCTCAGTACAGCGACCTTTTTAATTATTGTTTGGAGGCTGCGTATCTCAGCTAATAATCCAAGATATGATTCGATGATCATTCTGTGTAAACGTGTTTCTGTAAATACAATGCAGAACAAAAGAAAGCAAGTTCGCAGTTTTGCTGCGACTGTTGGTGTTCCTTAGTTGATCTATTGTGTTGAATCCTCTACCTGCAAATCCCTCTTGCTTGTTGCTGCCCATTGGAACGAGGAGGGTGTGTGTTGTATTCAACTTTACAATTGTAAAAGCCAATTAAGTTGATGGTCTACAAAGTATATGTTTATTCCAATAGGACGCGTAAGTTTTATAGGAGAAATTTGAATGCTATCAGTGTGATTTTTATGAAGTATTTTATGATTCATATTAAACACATCAGAGTGTCTTGTGCAGATTGTCAATTTTCTCTCTTTCAGAAGAAAAGCTGTGTGTCGCTCTGAATGACTATGATGTTATTAATGGTCTTTTGATAGCTGCTTGTCATTGCTGACAAAAAAAGGGGACACTTAGGCCTTATGGACACACCCAAATCATCACCAAAGTGATGACCTAAGAATCCAAAAGACCAATCAAAGTGGCTTTAAAGTGGCGTTATCATCACCAGAGGTTGATTCTCTTTTTAGAGAGAGATATCTTGATAAAATACTATAGTTTGACTCTACATAAGACACCAGGATGGAGTGAATATTCAAAACAGCATCTATCTATTATCACTCATTAAAACTATTACTCTTATCATTTGCATTGCATTTACGATATCACGACCATTTGCAGCTGGACACAATTTGCAATGCTTCAGCTGATAAATGACCGGAGAATAGCCCTCAAAAAAAGTTCAGTAGTAGCCCTAGTATATGACTTCATGCGTAATTTTACTTACTGCTGGGTTCGCTTTGTGAGCACTCCGATGTTCGACAAACAATCCTCTTGTTATTGTCCAAACATAGTAGAGTAGCATTTCTCTCCCTTTGCTGACGAGCTTTCTTTTTCCTTTTGAACATAAAAAAGTTAAAGTTATCTACTGTTACAAATGTAATGGTCTGCTTACTTACGACTGCAAAAAAGCTTTTGTCTTTCGTATTTGCTCTCGAGGGGCTGGTGACATTTGGAACAGGTCACACTTGTCCTGGACTCATCAACAGGAATTACTAATACCTTCTGTGCCAAAGCCTTTTGAACTTTCTGTGTATAAAATGTGCATTAGGCTATTCAATAAAGTGATAAAGTCGCTATATTACATACGCAAGTTAGTAGCAATTCATGTAAGATGTAGTACATATGAACACTTTACGAGGCATATTGATATTACGAATGAAAGAGAAAAGAAGATAAGACAACAGCTTTGCTTTGTCGAATGCTTTGGACAGCTTTTTTCTTTGTCAGCACAATTGTTATTTATCAGAAAATCAATTAACTTTTATATACTTCTTATCAAGCTTGCAGTGATATATATTTAAAGCAGAACAAGTACGAATTAAAGATATGTTGACAGAATTTGATATCCTAATGATGTTCTTATATGAGATAAAGAGGATTATATGTACTGGAACCTTCAAATGGTTTATTAAAAAAAGTGATTGTGGAACATTGTACATCAAGAGTTGAATGAAGCTAGAGGAAGACCACGAGCTGGATATCTTTGGAAAACCTTGTATGATTGCCATTCCACATGGAACAAGCGACTATATTGGCTTTGGAGTAAAAGAGTAAGAAGATCAGATATCGGCTAGTCATCGCCTAAGTAAAGGCGACGATGTAGGAAAGTAGCAGAGCTACATACTAGAAAGATCGACTAATTCATTCAAAAATTCACTATACGCCCAGCATTTATGCTTTATTCTAAAAACTATTACTTAGAGCACGAATGCTTCTTTAAGTGGGCCAGAGTCTACCAAATAAAAATTTTCACCAATATGGAAACAAGCAACTATATTGAGAGTTGGCATAACCAATTGAAGACAAATTATTTACAAAGAGAAATAGAAGACTGAGTCGCTTAATTTTTATCTTGGTTGATGATGTTCATATCAATTTTATACACAATACCGCAAGGATGGCCGCCAATATCGGACGTATGAGCTCAGACACTAGAGAGACAAGAAAGAGAATGATTGCAGCAGAAGAGATCAATGGACTGTCATTAGAAGATATGGTGCAGAAAGTGTATATCGATGAAGAAGTTTGCTACATTGTTAAGCCTTTCACGACGGAAGTTGTATACGATATATCAACTGAGCAAGGAATAATGACTACTTGTAACTGTATAGACTTTCAACTAAATAGGCATGACTATAAGCATATGCATTTAGTTTACCGTTTCGATAAAAGCTGTGTGTTTTACAGTCAAGGTAGATTGTCACGATTGTAGTAAGAGAAATGTTACTAGAAATTGACTCTAACTTGAGAATTCATACTATAGGTGATACAATACTTATCCAAAATACTGCGGAGAGTAATGATATCGAAGCAGTTACTGAAAGCTCTGATGTGCTTCAATCAGAATTACCATCTGAAGCTGGAAGTAGAACAGATGAGGTGTTGATAAGCATCACGAATGTATGCAGACAAGCTTTAGAGAATCGTATATATCTAACTTCTGCAGATAATAACAGACTGTTACAAATATATAATGAACTAAGACAGTTGTTGCCAGCTAATGAAGAGATACAGCTTCCACCAAATATAAATATGCAAACACAAAAAAGATAAAAAATTCTTATTTCTAAATTTCAGAAAGGGCTGGCGACCTCATTGCTGCGTCATCACTGCATGTTCGGAGACTTAAACGACCTTCAGCGATTCGTAAGCCACACAGTCGATTTATTGCTGAATTTGAACAATTTTCCAAGAGGAAAAAGAAAAAAACGCACGCTTTCTCTTTCCAGCTGCGTCTTTCTTTTTTATTTGATTGCAAATAAGCATTGTAGATTCCAACTTTTTCATCCTTTTCTCTTGGAATCAAGCAATTTAAAAAATGGTAAAAAAAAAGAGAGAGATTCAATATAACCCGAAACGCGCGTTTATTAATAGAAAACAATTAGACAAAGACAAGTAGCAGTAAAATGGCAAACTTGGTGAATTACCGACTTCGAGTCACTATGTCGGATTCACGTGTACTCACAGGTCAAATGCTCGCCTTCGACAAACATATGAATCTTGTCTTAGCAGATTGTGAAGAATTCAGAAAAATAAAGTCCAAGGCCAAAAACAGCAACAATCCAACAGAACAGGAAATGAAGAGAACTTTGGGTTTAGTGATTTTAAGAGGTGAAACTATCATTAGCATCAGTGTTGACGGTCCTCCTCCACCATCCGTTGAAGATGTCAGAGCAAGAAGTACTAGTCTTTTGGCTGGTACAGGGATAGGAAGAGTAAGAAAAAAAAGTAAACAACTTTAAGATGACATTACTCATCATTTCTTATTTTAGCCTATGGGTCGTGGTATGCCTGCTGCTCCTCCACCAATGGCTGGCCCAGTACCTGGTCTTGCTGGTCCTGTTCGCGGCGTTGGCGGTCCTGCTCCTGGTGTAAGTGACGATGTTAAGAAGAGTATGATGTATATTGACTCTATTCAAATAGATGATGCAACCTAGACCCGGCTATCAAGCCTCTCCAGTACCATATGCTCGTCCACCTGTTCCTCCTGGACCTCCTGGTCAAGGAATGGTAAGTTCAATAAATAAAAAAGAACGAGAAAGAGATAGGATATAGAGCGTTATGCAAATGATTGACACTCTCTTTGTAGCCTCCACCTCCACCCGGCTTCCGTCCTCCCCCACCTGGATTTAGACCACCTATGCCTGGCGCCCCACCACCAATGGGCTTCCGTCCTCCCCCACCAGGTGCTCCTCCTGGACCTCCTCCTCCAGGATTCCGTCCTCCCGCTCCTCCTAAATAATAAAATGTGTTTATATGAAAGCTGCAAACAAAGAAAAACTCTATTACTTGTATTTTTTTTTTCTAAACTTTAAAGAAAGCATGTCTAACAACAAACTTTTTTTATATTTTTATTATCAATTTAATGCGCATATCTCGGCACCTTTTAAAAAGACAATGTAATTTGTTTAGTCCTTGTTGGAAACAACACCATCGAAGCGGTTCTTGAACCATTCAATAGATTCTTCCTATAATAGAAAAACAAAATGAATATAAACACCTCACATAAAAGATAAACTTACCTTCTTGATACGGTGAGTGACACCGACCTTGGCCTTGCAGTGCTTACGGCGAGAGACACGGTAACCAGGACGGCCCATGACGACGTAGTAATCCATACCGTAGATACCGATGGAAGGATCGTACTTGATACCCAAGTCAATGTGTTCATCAATACCGAAACCGAAGTTACCAGTGTCAGAGAAGTTACGAGTCTTGAGTTCGTATTCCTTGACCTTCAAACCACGTTCAAGGATTTCCTCGGCCTTGGGACCACGAACAGTGACGTGAACGGCAATCTTTTCGTTACGACGAATAGAGAAAGTACGGACAGTGTAACGGGCCTTGGAGTAGACAGGAGTTTGACCAGTCAATTGTTCAAGAACCTTGGCAGCACGAGTAAGTCTGTCACCAGATTCACCAACACAAATGTTGAGAACCAGCTTTTCAATCTTGAGGTTACGCATGGGGTTTTTGGCGGTAGTCTTTTGTTCAGCACTCTAAGAATGTATTAGTTTTTTCTTAATTAAAATTCAAGAGAAATGAAGGGAAGGACATGTCATGAAATGAACAAGGTGCATGCAAACACAGAGACAAAAAGTTGGGAGTCTGTCTCTTCTTGTATATTTTACTGCATTACATTATATACTCTATTACTCTTCTCTTTTGCTTCTCTTACTTCCTATATATAAAGTATGTGTGTTTTGGTAATATGAATGTTGAATGTAGAGAGTGCGGTGTAAGAAGTGCTTCTCTAGTCGTCTATATTTTCATCCAATTCAAAAATCTGTGCAGCTCTTTCTTGATCATTTCAATCCATCCATCCATCCATTCCCTTATTCATCTTATATTTACCATCGTATGTTGCCTTCGAATCTGTTGACGATGGAAAAGAGAGATTCTCTACCATATGCTTGTACTGAAGCATTTGTTCTACAAGCCCACACTGAGCGGCTGCCCTCTTCTCTATTGAATCCCAGCACTTCAATTTCCATTTAAGGAAATGAATAATTTACAGTGGTACAGTGTTTCTAAGATAAATATCGCTTGTAGACATATCATTAAGTGTTTGGTAAGCCATGTGGTAACTAGATGATACAAATATTCAAAACATTCTGCTAGATATTAGGCGTTTCAAGTAATGCACTAGCACTCCACTAATTAAATAAAATTATGTAGAAAAGGTAAAAGACAAAGATATCCGTATGAATGAGACAAATTCAAAACGGGATTATGTGCGCTACACCGTCCAGGATAAGGCTAGATTTTTCGATCTGAAGATCGACAAGTGCATGAGTGGATCACCTGCAGCGAAGCAGTTGGGTATTCACGTTCGAAACAGCGCAGAGATGCGTTAACCAGTATAATGTGTGTCCTGATAGAATTTTTGAGAGCTGTAAAAAAGTAGGTTACAAGTGTATCTTGACCGAAGAGCATAAAATGGCTGTTATCAACTTCATTGTCACCAATCCCTCTGCTGCTGTTGAAGTGGCCGAGCGTTTATTGAAGCGATTCAATGATTTGCTAGCGAAAGGAATCAATTGAGAGCAAGCGGACACCAAAGTGAAGTCACTGCCATTGGAGCCATACATTCACAAATTTGCCAAAGCATTGAGACAATTGATCATGAAGCTTCCAGTTATGCCAATAGGAGAAGATTTTAGCGAAACCGAACTTTGCTCGTGGTTTGTTAAACCATTCGTATCTGGGATTTTTGACGATCTAGACAATGATACCTATCTATGTTGGACAAATGAGCCTACATTGGAAGCCAAATCCATGCGTGAATCCAACGGTAGACCTGACATCTGCATTACGAAATTCTGTGGCGTTCAAGCAAAAAAGGCTGTAAAAGGAAGAGGTACCTTATCTGCAATAGCAATTGGTCTTTCTGGTTTAGCTTCACTCCTTTTTGATGCAGCCTTTCCTCAGTTTGATCCAAAAGCCAGTCAGTCCAACAGTAATAAATTTAAAACGAATGCCACTTCTTTCTTTAGTGCAAACGAATATTGGCCTACTGTCGATGACAGTAATACTGCTTGAAAGATAAATCTTCTTTGATAATTTATTAACTTGTACTGATTGCTTAACAATAACAAATATTTAATACTTTGAATATTGGATATTTTGTAAGAGAAAAAAGGAATTGTTTCATATCATTGACTGTTTTACTAATTACAACTGTTTGTGTCTCAATTTTGGGACTCGTAGTTCATTTACCTTATCAGCATACCTGCAAGAGTGATAGCTATGATAAATATAAATAAAATTTATGGCAGTTGAAACACTGTCTCAGTGGGCTTTCCATTTTTTATATGCTGTATATTCAGATCTAGTTGTTAATTTAAAGCACTGATTTCATGAAGACATAAAGAAAAGGCTAAGCAATAATATATCACGAAAGGACACTTAGGCCATTTGTATTTACAGTGACATAAGCAATTTTTTGAAAAACGCTGGAACGGTTTTTTAATCCACTGTACATCTGATGTAAGTTGCTATTTTCATTCGTTAGCATTGGAGCATCATAATCTTATAAAAGTAAAAATACATATAGATCCGGATGATATTTTTTAAAGAAAAAGTTTATTCCATTTGTAACATTCATATGTACTTTTCTTAGCTTCTCGAAATAGTTTCATTTCGATACTAACAGGATATACCAACGTGAAGGTGAAAGTACGACAAGTCCCAAAAAAAAGTTATTGGTTGCGTTCTCCGTGCCTCCCTCAACCACCACTCTCTGTCCCTTCTATGAGTTAACTGAATGATAGCTGTTCATATGCGTTACATATTAGGGTAGATTAAAGATTTGGGTCAATAAACCTCTCCCCTCTCCTGATCCTTCATTTTTTTTTTTTAAAAAAAAAAAGAAAGAAAAAGGCTTTGCGTTTAGTTCATTTCTATTTAAACCAATTGTCGTGGAATCTGAGTTACTAATTAGCAAATAGAACTGAGTGCTGCCCTGACTGAATTTATTGTTTTGATATGGAAACACTACATGTTTATTTTCATTGTCAAACTACTTAGTAGCATCGTAAGTGAACGTATGTATTAAATCAATTTATTTTTTTTTAAATTTGGATAAACCACTTTAAGTAATTGCATTGTTTATATTTGCCGTTCGATTGAGTTTTTTATTCGGAAATAGATTTTTGCCGTAGATTTTACACAACCTTACAAAGCCTACTTCACTTTATTCAATGCAGGTTGTCATCAAAACTCTACATGTTTAAGCGCTCTAATATATAAGTTCATACTTGCCTGCAAGGTAATACGTATGGCTTAAGAACTGGTTTTAATAGAAACAAGGGGAAATGAGTGATTAAAGCACATAAGAAAGTATTGAAGTGTCAACCAACAGTAGTTTATAAAAAAAAAGTTGGCCACTCTATTTCACTATTACAATCCCAACCGAGACACTATCATTGAGATCTATTGTCAGTAACCACTGTACATTCAGCACGTGCTTGGTACAGCATCTTGTCCTTTATACGTTGTCCGTAAAGACAAATTTTATTAAAGAGTCTATTATTGCTGTATTGTGAACAATTTATAAACTGTAAGAAACTATTTACAAGATAAAAAAATACAAAATAATTGACGAAATGCAAATATACACACGCACAATCAATGATCACTTTAGTGGCGATGGAAGCTTGAAACAATTTCTTCAATTGATCTTCCTTTGGTCTCCGGCAAACAGAAGAAGGTAAAGAGGAATGCAATAGCACAAATGATGGCAAAAATCAAGAAGGACCAACCAGCGATAGCAGCAAAAATAACAGGGAATACTTGACCAATCAAGAAGTTCATGGCCCAGTTCATAGCTGTGCAAACAGAACCAACAGCGGAAGAAGCATAGATAGGAGTCAATTCAGAAGTAATCATCCAGGGAACAGGACCGATACCGATGGCGAAACTGGCGACATAACAAAAGACAGAGGCAACAAGCAAGTTAGGAATGCTGTATCTGTAACCGACAACGAGAAGGACAGAGAAGAGGAAAGTACCAAATTCAGCGAGTAGCAACAGCATACGACGGCCAGATCGGTCAACGAAGAACATAGCAACAATGGACATACCAAAGTTAACAAGAGTAGTATAGATAGCAAAGTATTGAGCATTTTGATGGTCAACAGCAGATTCAAAGATAGAAGTAGAATAATACATGACAGCGTTCATACCAGATAATTGTTGATACATATGGTGGAACAAGACGATACCAAGAATCTTGCGAATGACAGGGTCTTTGAAAATTTCGATCAAACTCATAGGTGGGCGTCTTTCGTCATCATCATCGGCTTCAACATCTTTGGGAATCTTTTGTCCGCTATCGTCAGCAGAGTCATTGTTATCAAAACCTTCGTCCATGTTGATATTCTTGAGGTTGTTCTTTTCATGAGAGTTTTCCTTGAGGATACGAGCAGCTTTCTTTTTACCGAGTTGACCAGCAACAATATCAAAGAATTCTTCGGTAACGTCCGCCGTACCACGAAGTTTCTGAAGTGCAATCAAAGCATCTTCTACACGACCGATTGAAATAAGGTAACGTGGTGATTCGACACAGGTAAACATAGCAAAGATTTGGAAAATGGCAGGTATAGCAACAATAGCGTAATTGAGTCTCCAGAAAGGAACGTTAGCAGTAGGTAAACCAATGATCGAAGATAACAAGATACCAGTGACGACAAAGAATCTATAAGTAATGATGAGTTATACCATAGCAAACGTGATGATAATACTTTACTGATTCAATGAGCCCATCAAACCTCTACCTTTAACAGTAGAAATTTCACCAAGGTATGTTGGAATGACAAGAGAACCCAAACCACAGGATATACCACAAAGAATACGACCGATGATAAACATTGCTGTATGTACAGAACATCCGATGAGAATACCACCAGTGATGAAGCCAATATTATTTACAATAATGGTCATTCTACGTCCCAATCTTGTTTGAATAGCACCTCCTACTAAACTGCCAAAGAGACCACCCAAACAAAATGATGATACGGCAAAACCCCTACAGTATATTTAGTTTTCGTTCTGATTAGCATATTTTATCCTTACCATAGTGATGTGCTCATGGGCAAACAATCAGGGAAGGAAGGGCTATAAGTATGAGAAGCACCAGTAGGACAAGCATGCGTTACTTGTCCTGGTACATTTGTTGATCCAATTGTCCAACCATTTGAGAAGGCGCCAATGGCAGCAAGTACGCCACAGTACACCATGTACTTTGGCATAAATAAATCGCGGGAATCCATTGTTCTTTTTGAAATTAAAAAGTAAAATGGGAAAAAAAGGGAAGAAATGGAACATTCTTATATAGATTCATTTTTTTTACGTTTGTGTGTCCGATCAAGGAAAAAGTTATTTCTGTTGCCACCTTTTTCAATTTCCGCATTATTGCCCGCTTTTTATTGGTTTCATAGTTTATTTTCTGTCAAAGAATCAGTTGATTTTCTGCAAAACTAAAGGGAAATACTGGAAAAAAGTAGGGAAGCAGAAAAAGGGTTACATTTGCTTCCCTTAAAGGCTTTGCCTTCCTTTTAGCTATTTTTTGACTTGCTTTAGCTAATGGAGAAGTAGACTTTGGAAAAACAAAATAAGGCAAGTCTTTTTTATAACAAGACACAAATCGGGTCATTTCTTTTGTTACTATTCCATTTAAAGTAATCATGAATTAACCATGTTTTAATGGCCGAGTTGCATTTCTGGGATCAAAACAAGAACTGCTTCCTAATCAGGGAGCTATGATATCATTACATAGAGTTAAGGGATGTGTGTAGATGTCATTTATTAACAGTTCATATTATATATATATACATCAAATGAGGAAATATACGCAGCCATTTAGAATTCTGTAAAATATTTACGGAAGGGGTCATGTTGAGGTTGACCATAAGGTACCTTTTCTTCTTCGTAATGATCGAAATTACTTGAATCCCCGGGTTCTTTGACCTGGGGAATATAAGGTGGTTTTATCTGTCTCTTTGCTAGTTGGTCAAAGTCAATAGGCTGAAACCAAGGATGCTGAAAGAGGTCTTGTGGTCCCCCTTTTAAGTTACCATATCGACTACTGAGATCCGGTGTGAGAAGATGTTTGAGTAAATCGGTAGCCTCAGGACTAAAGTGAGAAGGATAAACAGGTTTACAGGTGATAATCTTTTCATATAGTCTAAATTGGTTATCATCATAAAATGGTGCAACTCTGGGAAAAGTTGGGGAAAAGCGATGAGAAGTCGGTATCATAAAATGAGTATTAGCATATATACCCTGACAACATTTCGTATATTAAAACACCCAGGGCCCAAAAATCCACGGCTTTGCCGTAGCCTTTTGATTGAATGATTTCTGGCGCTAAAAAAATTTTAAAATATTAGTACTCAAAATTTCTCTTTCAGCAATCTACCACGATATACCAAGGTAATCTGGAGTTCCACATAGCGTCCATGTAATATCTGGCACTACTTTAGCGAAACCAAAATCTGTCAGCTTGATGTGACCTTGAGCATCGAGTAGAATATTTTCGGGCTTTAGATCCCGATAGATGATATTGTTTTGATGAAGGTGACAAATGGCCAAGAGAACCTCTGCTGCGTAAAATCTGGCTGTATCCTCGTCAAATTTCTATATATATAAAATTGAGTTGACTGTTTATTTGATTAAATATCATGAGACTTACTTTGCGCTTCCTCATGAGCGAAAAAAGTTCACCACCAGCTACAAAGTCCAACACCATATACAGGTTTGTGTCATCTTGAAATGTACCCCACAAATTAACCATAAAGTTGTCCTTCATCTTTACCAAAACGGCTCTTTCATTCTTTGTATGTTCCACCTGTCTTGCATTCACAATATCTCTCTTTTTAAGGACTTTGATAGCACAGTATTGCTTGTTGACAACTGATTGAGCAAGATGTACTCGGCCAAATGAACCAGTACCCAAGGTTCGTATGAATTTGAAATCATTTAAATCGAATTTGGCAGATGACCGTCTCTTCGGCTGCGGTTCTATATGATCCAAGTGTTCTTTTTTCTCAGAAAGATTTACATGAGTGGATAAATCATGAGACAGAGAGCCTAATGGTGTTCTAGGCGGGGATTGAGGATAAGAATCACAAGTGAGTGTTTCTATTGATAATACAGTGTTAACGGTTCACTTTGAAGAAGTTAGAGTTGTAAATCGTACGAAATTGATTGTTTAATGACTGCTGAGCATGATCTCTACTACGCTTTACTAAAGGGTTATTTAATAGAAAGTGGGGAGTGTAGTAAAGTTCGTCTCACCTGCAGAGTTGTTGTTTGTGCTTTCTGAGCAGGAATCAAATTGAGGCAAGAAATGGGGAGTGTTTGGAGGCGAATTTGCTTGTAATTGAGACATAAAGAGAAAAGGAGACAAAAAAAGTGAGGAAAGCGAGATAAAATACAAAATTTATATAAATTAAAAATAAAAAAAGAAATTCATGCGACATCCATACAATTTACCAAATAAAGTATTTTGTGTCTTAATTACGCAATACTTGTCGATTCTGCACATTTAAGTTGACTAGACTAATAAAAGTATATACCAGCTCTCTTTTTCATTTTTTTAAAAGGCTACAATAGAAGGAAATGAAAAAGCTTGGTAGCTATAGTAACCGGTTGTGAAGCTACAATTATATAAGATGATATTTTTTAAAAAAATGCGAATAAATAGGAACAAATCAAATTTGATAATACATGTGATATAAATATAAACATTTGAAATGTCATGACAACCCCTCCAATTTCATCGGATCACACAAGAATATACAAATCCCATATTTAGGATCCTTCCTTTGCCCCCTTTTTTTATATAAATAAGGTTTCCTTTTTGGTCCACCAAGGTAACCCACTGTCGATCCCCTTGATGATTCTTATGGATCAACATATTGACTACACGTGTATTTTACTGTGGCGTATAAAAAAAGGGGGCGCTATTATGTATAAAAATACAATTGAAATTAATTTTCTTTTTCCATTGTTTTCCCTTCTTTTATTAATATAAAATATGACAGTACCAAAGATGATTGATAATCTTTCCATTATTGATACACTCGGCAAAGGTGCTTATGGACAAGTTTACCTTGGTCAACACAAACAAGAACTATATGCTATTAAATCACTTCATCACCGTACAAAACAACAACTAGCTCAGCAAGCACTCGAAATTGAACTTCATGCTCGGCTTTCAGGTCATCCTCATATCATTCAACTTAAACATGTCATACGTAATCCACATACCGACTGGACTCATGTCGTCATGGAATATGGCCCAGAAGGCGACTTATTCACAGCTATTACCGAAAAGGACCTCTATATTGGGAACCATTCCCTTATTCGCAAAGTATTCCTTCAACTAATTGACGCGGTTAGTTACTGCCATCAAAACGGCGTTTATCATCGTGACTTGAAACCTGAAAATATTCTCGTATTTGATGACGGACACACTGTCAAATTGGCTGATTTTGGTTTAGCAACTACTAATACTATATCCCACGACTATGGTTGTGGCAGTACATTTTACTACTCACCTGGTAATAGTTACAATCACAATCTTTGTGCTCTTTTCTAACTCCCATTGTTAGAATGTCAAGGTGATCTACTCCGCGGTGCAAATCGTATTGGCTATGCAACGGCTCCTAACGATGTATGGGCGCTTGGTGTCATCCTCATCAACCTAACAACCGGTCGCAACCCGTGGAAACAGGCTTCACTGACAGATGATACCTTTCATGCCTATTTGAATAATCCTGATTTTTTACTGCACATTTTACCCATTTCAAAAGAACTTAATCGCATCATCAAACGCATCTTCTGCATCGACCCCACACGTCGTATCACTCTCCCTGAACTCAAAGATCGCATTCGTCACTGTAAATATTTTACTCGCACTCCAGAATCAAATCGTTCTGAGCATTTCGCTCGTTTATCAAAGCACATTCAATTACCCCCTTCGCCTCCCTCAACTCCCCACACAACAAATTCTGCCTGTCAGCAAAAAACCAACTGTGAAAAAGTCAATTTATCTACTGTGTTGACAACACTTCAAGCTTAAGATTTTATGGTTTTCATATAAGTATCATGTGTATCTATTTTTCTATTCTTCATATTCACCTCAAAGGTTGATCTTTTGAAACTATCTATTTTTAATTTTCATTTTCCTCCCCCCTTTGATATGTATTTAATTTTTCTTTTATAACCGTACCTTCCTTAATTCCCCCTCCCTCTTCTTCCTCTATCTTCTTCTTTATATATGCTTTATTTATGCCATTTTTATAAATAGTACTTTTTATGTGTAAATATCAATTTATAAATAAACAAGAAAAAGGTCCAGGATTGTCATTGGACCTGTAATTACTTGTATTTTTTCAATTTCATATGAATATGGTACGACATATTTTAAAATACCGATACACACACACGCACATCAACAAAGAAATTTTCTTCTTTTTTCTTTCTTTATTTCCCTTCATGACAAAGTACTGTTTTATCATAAGACATGGAGAAAGATTAGGTAACCCCCCACATACACAATGAAATATAACAATCAATAACTTAACGTAACTGAACAGATCATGTGCACAAACTGTGCAAACCAGATCTTTTTGTTGACCTATGGGACCCTCCTATAACTCCCAAAGTAAGTATATAAAGACGTATATAACGTCACCTTGACTGACTTTGATACAAATAGGGATTATACCAAGCGGAACAAACAGGAGAAAGGTTAGTTGAATTAATAGAGCAGAACAAGATAGATCCGAAAGCAATGTCCGTTGTCATTTATACCTCACCATTTCAGCGTTGCATTGAAACCTCGATTGGAATTATTAAGGGTATGAGGCTAAAAAAAGCACCAATTCTGCGCTTAGATGTCGGCTTGGGTGAATGGATGTGCGAACGGTTCTTTGATTCGGTTGGCTGTCAGGCCACTGAGTTCGTGTCACGGCAGTACCAATTTCTCGCTCGTCAACAGGCCAACGCCTACGCCAAACGAAACGACATACCTGTTATGAATGTTGATTATGGCTACATAGGGTCTCGTAGTGAATTTGAATTTCCAGAACATTATACAGATATGGTACAGCGTTTTGAGGAAGCAAGGCGGTACTGTCTTGAAAAGGCAAATCATGCGACCGTCGTCTTGTTCGTCACACATGCCGTGGGTGTAAATGCATTGTTGGATGGCTTTCGAAATCATCTGACGAGACCACAGGAGTCAAATTACTGCAGCATCTCCTTTGTCTGCAAGAAGGATGACGAACATTCGGAAAGTAGTGATCAAAGTGACGAAGACTCTAGTGAATATTTAGATACAAGCACTCCTTGGTCTATTAAACTCACCATGTCTGACACTCATTTAATTGCATAACATACCCCTCTTTTATTTTTATCTATTTCCCCGCTTTATTACCCCCCTTCTTTTTTTATGTATTTTCTCACACACCTCCCTGTTCCCTTTTTTTTTCATTAAAAATGATTGCATTCTAAATAAAATCATACTCATCATTATGACGCTTTTTGTTTTCAGCCATAGTCATTAGCCCCTGACAATCAAGTTCAAAGAAACAGACTTTTCTTCATTATCAAATTGTATGGCGTATTAGTTTCATGACCAACACTATGATATGATCATAGTTAATGGCGTTATGATGGATAATACAGAGCAAAAGTGGATTTCTTAAGCTCCTTGCGTATCGTCTCCTGAATTTTGTGATACATATCAACTTTAAGATGTTGCCTTCAGTACAACAAAGACTTTTTCACAAGGTCAATCAGCTGTTGTTGTCCCTGAGACCAGACGCTGCTCTTCTCCGTCAAAGGAGAATCCAGGATGGTATTTTCCTGACCATTAGGGTCATGATATGTGCTCGTTGTGGGGTCCCCAGATTACAGAATTGGCGTAACGATTGAGGGGATTCAGGTTATTGTCTAAAGGACCAGAGAATAGCACAGGACCCTGAGAGATGATCTTCAATCACGAATGTAGATCTCTGAACACTAATATATGGGTACTCACACTGTTGATCAAGATTATGTCTTCAGACTCAATGACTCGAGAGCATCCTAAAAATTTGAAAGGCTCATCTGGATTTTCCTTCCAATCCTTGTACTATCTTATATATATTAACACACCAGCGTCAGCTTCAAACCAACAGCTCTCGAACCATTTCTTAAATGCAGTCATTGGACAAATACCGGAAGTTGTCCGCTACCAGCTTTTGTAAAATCGAGAGTGGTTTGCAACTACTTAAAAGAAAAGAGCACAGTGAACACTCACCATCCACTATTGATTCCTTATGACTGGTATGGACTGACTCTGTAGTAGCTTTTACATGGCAAGTTGTATTATGTTTATTCAGACATAAATAATAAAAAAATAACGATTTGATATTTCGTTGCGGCGCCATTGGCATCTATAACCGCCTGACATCTTTTCGTCACACCCTGTCACTAATGCTCACGGGTTTCAATGGCCTGTAGCATTTCAATGGACCAGAAGTCTTGCCAGTAGTTGTAGCTTGAAGTAGCCCGGCCGCAAGTGGCATCCAGTGAGTCGTATATAGAATGGCTGAGCTCTTGTATACGTCTCTTTGCTGTTTGTACATCATCAACCCGGTGAGAAACAGGTTGAATTGACAGTCCAAGACGGGCTAAGACTGATTGCACTTGTTGAGTGTATACGTCGCGGACCTTTTGTTCTTTCAGTTTTCCAAGATTCCATATGACTCGTTGTACTTGTGTCGGTTGCTAGAGAGCAATGGTTTTAAAAGAGAAAGAGATCATTTTGTGATTGGAACCGAGGAATTTTTCAGTAAAGTTCCTCATTTCTGGTTCGTTTAGTTCAGTGGTACTGAAAAAATCAATAATACTGCTCTCTTTATGTGTTCGAAATGTAAGTTGGTCAAAAGCCAGTCATCTATTCCATACGATAACGACCTTTTCTGTAAGCCAGCGGTGTACAACGTTACCCTGAGGATTGGTCGAGCGATCCCCTGTGTGGTTAGTGTAACGTATAATTATGCGAAAGAGCTACAACTGCGCAAATCGTAAAAAATAGCCATGACTGCTTACATTTGAATAGTTAATACTCCCTTATTAGCTGTTTCCTCTTTCCCTCGACCCAGCAGTTCTGTCAGCATGAAAAGTTTTTTTTTCACAATTTGTCTCGAGCCAATATCTGAATTTGCTGACCTATTACAATCAGAAAAGAGAATGTTGAGCCAGCATTCTGATGGTACATAATCTGTAATTAAAAGAGTTGGCGAAAGCTGAAAGAGACCATTTGACAACAAATGCCATACCTTTATTGACAAAGCTAATACTAAGCGAATTATGAGCCATAGGACCAACAAATAAAATTATTCGTATAAATCATCATAATATAAATCATTATAATCTATCCCCTCATCAAACGGATCTATGTCGATGAAAACTTTGATCAAAGGGTTTCCGTGTACCGTTTCAGTCCATTTTTTGGTTGTTCTATTTTCGCGTTGTATGTCTACCAAGTATATCGCTTTATCTGACGAGCCATCGTCAATTACTAATAGCGCCTTTCTACCAAAGATATCTATTAAACTACTGTAATGACTTTGAGAAGACCAAGCACTCGAAGATGCAGTATCAAAGGAATCGAATAGCATATCCACTCTACTTTCAACTTCATCCATAGAGGGGCAAACAATTGTAATATTTACATAACGTACTGACGGTAAGAGACGCAAGTAACCAGCAAGTGACCCACTTTCTATGGTACGGACTCTCAGTGTAAGAGTATCTAGCGTTGAATTCAAAGGCACATTTGCGTCTATTGCAGCTTGTGATGGCGGCTGGAAAGGCGCATATGTCCAGTAGTGGAAAGCCTTTATTTGCGTACAGGTAGTGAGAATATCTTCAATCCATGAGGTGCGGTCTTCAGAGTATGTTTCGAAATCCAAGATAAACCTTGTAACATTATGTTGGTATCTCTTGAACATCTGTAAGAATCTTTCTTTTTTTCTTGAGTCATTATTAAAATGTGCAAATGCTATTCTTTTTATACTTGTTTGTTTCAAGTGAAGTCCTAGAATGGAATCCGGGAAATAGCAAAAATGAATGTGTACACTGGGTGTATGCATTAAGTACGCTTCAAACAAAGAAAATAATCCTACTCCCTCAATTTGATATGTTTGCATTGAGTTTAGATATTCTATAAATCTATCGCCGATATTATTGAAATAGCCTTCCAAATCAAAACGGAAAAAGTGGCCAGATACCAGTACCAGATTCTGAAGGTTGGGAAACTTGTGCATGATGTATTCAACAATGCCTAAATGACTGGTCCAACACACGCGTAAAGTCCTGACATTTCTGTGCGGTTGTGTAGACAATATCTCCAGAGTGGTTGGTATTCTGCCCCTCTCTGCCGAAGAAATCGTCCTTGAGTTTACGCTTAAAGATGTCAAGCTAGGACAAAGCTGGATTATTTCATCATAATCTATAAGTGACCAAAAGGCTTCCATCTTGTCGATAGTCAAGTGTGTTAAATTGCTAAACTCTGGTAATCGCTGACAAAGTTCTTTCATTATTGGAGCAGAGGGATGCTCTGGCGGTAGATAGAGGTGAGTGAGCGAATGGCGAAAAAACGAGATAAGTGTGTTGTAACAGTCAAAGTAATCACCGTGTTCAGTTAATAAAAAAGGATTAGTAAGTTCCTTTATATGAGGCCAGTGCATTGATGCGGCAGTGGCAATAGTACGCCAAGAATCATAGTTCTTGATAGTGCCCTTAACACGTTCTACGTTTGGACAGGCTTCAACAAGTTCATTGATGTAAAGCTCTGTTGTTTCATATTTTCGGTATCCTGTGTTAAGACATATGGTTCGAGTAAGGTGTCCTGCTCTGCTATTTTTCATACAGTGTAAAAACCTTTCAATGGTCTTATCGTTGTATAAATCCACTAAGCTATACATCCATGTTTTTGCAACCTGGTTCCATCCCTTACAGACAAGCTGATATTGCACTATCCAACTTTTTTTGTACTCTGCACTCTTCTGAACATATACAAAAATCTTCTGTAAAATTTCACTAGGTATCTCATTGAAGCCTGACATTTTGAGATAAAGTATACACAAGAACGATCAACTGTCAAGTAAGGAATGAGGCAAAAGAAAAGCGCAGGATATACTGCACACAATATATCTTGTAGTGTGGCTGTGATATTTGTCTGAAAAAGGAAAGACACAGGCTGTTAGTTTACTTTTTTCGTTTAAATAGTTCATAAAGAAAAGCTAGAGCCTTCGTTCATCAAAGCCATTCAACATGAATTAGATACATTCCTCACAGGACGTAAACCTGTTCTAGCATTGTGGAGGAAAAGAAAAGCAACTGAATAGACTCTTGATTCAATAGAGTCAATAACCCTAGACCAACGTAGTCTCGCCAAGTATAGAACGCGATTGCTGTACTGCCTATGATGAGACCATACTCTATGCCTATAACGGTCGTTGAGGTCGGCTTATCAGCCTCACATGGAGAGCCTACCATATAATGAATAGCAGAGGCACGACCAGATTTCTTGAAGAGACGCTTTATTCGACGCTAGAGGTATTGTTCACCAGAAGCTCGGTGGAAAAGCCCCACAAAAACCCTACGATAGTACTGAAAAGTAGCTCACACGTTAACGAGAAGCCTGTTTAACACAAACATTGAGATTAGAACAGGGATCATTATCAAATGGTCTTCGTGGCTGCCTCAGCGAGTCTTGGAGAACTTTAATGGAACAGCAACGCACTACAGTTTATCACACTTAACGCTCGTCAGCACCTTTTTGGCACCTAGGCTTCTACATCCATTTCACATTGCTCAAAAAGGATCTTTACAGGGCAAACTGCTGGTATCGGTTTGTGATCTAGTGCAGCTTTATTCTCAGCGGCAGATCTCACTCAGAGGACGGGCGACAGTAATGAACACACTACTCTTAACCAAGATATGATATTGCCTGAGACTACTCGCAACTTAACCTCGCACAAATGTCCAAAATTATTCAAAGGTTTGGTAAATTGAGACTGGAAGCACAACACTAAAAGTCAACTTTGCATGGGATTCTCTTAAAGGAACCCGTGTGCAACATTTTAATAGTTTATTTTGGTAATCTCAAGAAGCAAAAAAAAAAAAAGACAAAGTAAACTGAAAACGAATGAAGAATGGTAGAGATGGGATATATGGAGTATCCCATTAATATGTTTGGCATAAAGATTTCCATCGTTACCAGGCTTTAAATAAAATGGCTTGCCATAGATTGTAATCTCGATGAGAGAGCAGGTATACACTATATTTTTTAATCAAATGTCTTACGCGTTTGAACGATAGATTCTATAAAATTAAGTAACAGATAAATTTATCACAACTTACATAATGAAATTGAAACACTTTTTGTGTGTGTTTCTTTGAAAAAGAAACGCTTTAACTGAAGAAGCCGAACCTGTGATTCTTTTATTTATTGTACAAACCTAATGATGGGTCGTGTAACACCAACTGTATGTATCTCACGTTTACTACAAAAGAGAAGGGTATTTTCTATTTCCTCTTGACTTTTATTTGATTATCTTTAACCATAACACCTACTTTTAAGGACAGTTTCATATACCATCTTCCTTTTGTAGTTGATCCATGCGCACATATTCAGATCAAATGCTGCAAAAGCTCTAATACCAGATTGACTGCCATTCACATAGATATGGAAGGTAACTCATAAAGAATTAATCTTTATACTATACTCTAAACATCTGTAAGCAGGACCATTAATGAGCGATTTTTTGACTTTGGTAACAAGAGGTATATATTTTTTTAATACTATATTTTATAAATCACTTAAAATAAAGTTATAGTAAACGACAACAATGGATATCTACATATACTAGAACAGCAAAGCAATTTATGTCAAAGGAAGAAGGGCTGATATTGACTGTATTCTATCCTAGTATTCTTGGGAAGCAAGAAGTATCCTTCCAAGGTATAACAATGATCGATTACCTTTTTATATCGTATCCTTTATAAATAACATTTGTACCTAGGGAACATTTGGTTTACTTGCTCCAAGGGCATATGCGCCAGGAACTAATGCATGAACTGATATTGATCATGCTTGTTACAGTATGTCTTTAATACGTGCTGATTTTATAATGACTTTTTTTAATAGCTTTAACAACTGCCGGGAGTGATGGCTTTCTTCAGCTGCTGCCTGTGTATGCAGATCACGTACTATATCCTGCTTTAACCGATTCTGGCTTTTACACAGAGGCCCATCACATCAATCAAAATGGTGAAAATGCAGGTAAGAAAGCTTTCAAGCTTTCAGTATTTATGATACTAGCTTTCTTTCTTTAAAAATAGTGAACCAGCTCGCTCCAAACAAGCTTAATGGAGCTTAGATCTAGGCTTTGAGCTGACTATTCTTCGAAAACATCAATTAATTCATGCTCCAATAACCAAGAACGAACAAAATCGCCGGACGTGCCAGTGTTTTCTTGGGATGGCCAACGCGTCAACGGATACGCAAGAAGAGTAGACATATGCATAGAACGCTTCTGGTCGAGGCTGCATTGGCGGAGCTTCCGTTGTATTGGCCGCAATGAGCAATGATCGATCTAGGTTTGTGGAGCATTGTTTCTAAATGGAAGACCTAGAGAGCTTGTAACAATGGAAATGAGCGTCGTTCTTTGCACTTTGTTCAGAAATGATTCGCAAATGAGATAACAAATGATGATAAAAGATAGCCCACAAGAAGTAAATAATGAGATATAAAAGAAATGATTAGTATTTTATTTATCACATATACAAGTCTTCTCTTTATATTTCTCAAAAAGACAAGGTTCATTTTATGCATTATTACATGTTGTCTTTTGAATAATAAAGAAAAGATCGCCAAGTGTAATTGTTATTGTATGCGAATTATTTCTGTTTATTGGTTATATATATTCTATTAGTTGCTCTTCTTTATCTCTTCTATTGTAATCGCTGCTTCGGTTTTCTTGGCTGGGGAAATAACAAATCTCCATAAGGGGAATATGATAAATAAGATAATAAACGCAGTGGACCATCCAACCTTGACAATCAGTGGTGCTGACTCATGGAATTCATTTTCTGAAAACTTTAGGCAAATGAGAGTTTCTGTCATGATATTAAATATCAATAGCCAAGCATGAGCACCTAGTCTCTTTGTGCTGTTATCGGATATGTATTGGTACACTTCTCTTGCTCCAGGTAATGCAAAGAAGAACAGCAAAATCAAACGATAGGTATTAAGTGGATGCTCAGGCGGTATCCACAATAATGACTTGAGATAAAAGCAATTCAATTCACATTGAAGGAAGATAATCAAGAGTAAGACTGTGCCAAAGTAATTCTTTGGAGAACTAGTCGTTTTCCATTCATATCGAGTCCATTCTTTTGGTGTAAACTGCTGTACTGCACGCTTTGCTTTTCCACGCAAAGACTTGATTTGTCTGAATCCTACCCAGGAGTACTCCTATAATTAAATCAGACACGTGGAGAGTGCGCGGCTTACTTTATCGGTTACCTTGCATGAAAAGTACTGACAAAACTTCATACCGATATGAATACCAAGCCAATTACATAACAATACATCAAGTATCCACTTTAAATAAAACATTGATTAGGACACTAGGTATATAATAGAGGTAGATACATACATGATCCCACCAGCATTCTGCAAAATTGTTCAACTGATGCTGTAAAGAATATTCACATAATTCAAATGCGATAGAGATGATCCAACAAAACCAGTAATCACGGAGAATTAACGCCTTGCCAAACCAGCCCAAGGTATGAGCAACAACGAACAAGTCCATTTGGTTCTATAATGAAATTAATATCCATGCGTCTGCTAATGAATGTTATTTGCTTACCTTTATATTATCCCATGATAAGTCACAAGCTTCAGCATAAGATCTTTCCGGTAACACCACCCCTAATTCTGGATCATAATACTTCATAAACTGTCTTGCATCGTCTTTGTTCTATGTAAAATTAGAGAAAGAAAATGTCAATGGTCACCTTTTCTTACCAAAAATAATAAGAATACGAGAAAGAGTTGATATAGTACACTCAAACTAAGCGCAGCCCTCCAGACAGGTTTACTTGGGCGAACAAAGGGACCATCTGGAAAATGAACCATGCCAATAAGGACAAAGCAGACAATAGCAGCTAAAATACCCAATCGGATGCTTTCTTCTGTATTTTCATAATTTGATCTGGTCGCAGCATAAAACATTAATCCCAATACGACAACTAATACTGTTAAAGTGTGTGGGTGAACTATTTGAACAAGATCAATATATAAGGCGACCATGTCATATATCAACACACTTACATATGTTCTCTTCATTATTCACAGCTTTTTCAATAATTTTCGTTTGTTTCACAACAAGGATTTCTTCTTGCTCCTCTTCTTGCGTTATTTTCATTGTAGTTTTAAACAAGTCTGTTTTGGTAATACTTGAAAACAAAGAATAAAACAAACACAAAGTGAAAAAAAAAAAGTAAAAAATAAAAGTACGGACATTTTCATTTGGGGCACAAAAAGTCACACAGAGAGAGCTCCTTGACAGTGTTGCAATTCGCTCCGCTCAAAAAATATCGGCACTGAAAAAACTCTATATTTGATCCGTTATGGCCATTGACTAACTTTACGACATGACACAGATCAAGAATAAATGTGTATTCACTTATTTAAAAATGGGCTCTTAAACTCTTTTAATTATGAACAATATAAATTTAAGGATTGAACTATTTACGTTTATTTATAATAAAAGCGTACTCCTTTCAGTTCTCAAGACAATAATAGTCTTGATTAACAGGATCAATCACGAGAAGGTAAGAGTACATCTGATCCCAAAAAAAAGGTATACGCTGGGTATCAATTGATATATATACCTTATACAAAAGGGGGTGGTGTATCAAGAATGAACTTATGCACCTGGAAAACCTAGAAAGTAGAAGCTGAAAAGTCCCAGACAAGTTTGGATTGACAGACTGCCAACAGGTAGCTATCAATAGGCCCCAACCTCGTTTACCAGTCGTCTCGCAAGCTCAGAAGATGGTCTTGGCTCAGTAAACTACCCAAAATAGCTTTTTGTTCGATACCGCCTAGTAACAGCATAAGCATTTATTCGAGTAGCCACACTTAGAGAGCATTTCTCTGTTCACAGATAAAGGACAAAGCAGTTAATTACATAATAGGGCCTGGTCCCAACCAGTGTAGCCAGCCTAGAATCTGCAAGTCACTTGAATCACCAACATGACCGTATTAGGGTCACAGCATGAACAGAGAGCGTGTCTAGTCCTCTAAAAGATGAACAGAGCCAAAACACAAAGCGCCGTCACAGGGAGAAAAAAAAAAGCAAAGAATATCTGTAAAGAAGAAAAAGAAAAAGAAAAAAGGGGAAAAAAAGAGGTAGGTCAGAAATACTTTAAAGCGCTGACGGTCGGTCATTCAATTAATAGCAGTTTATTGGATAGTACAGTCCGATAACAGCCAAGCAGGTTTCCTATTGGATAATTTATTTCAATTGCAACTAAGGAGGCGCGTGTTTGCTTTTCACATTCTTCAAGAGCAGGGGTAAAGTGTACAAAAGATAAATAGTATCTAGCAATGCTATTTCAATCTTTACTTTTTATTTGTCTTTTTTGACTTAGGGCAGCTAAGCTAAAATTCATCAAACGGCAACAAAGGAAATCAGACAAGTGCAACCATTGAATGTAGTCATTATCGTATCATAGTGCCTACAAATAGGAAGGCATTGTAATTCTAAGCTTTTGTCAGTCAACTGAAAGCATTCTTGTGTATTGATTATAAACTTTGAGCATGTGATTTATTGACTGATCATAACTTGAGAAAGACGCATTGATTCCAAGTTGAATGTCATCCGTTAACGGAAACATAATTGTAATTCCACTGAAAAGTACGAGCAGGTGGTGGTTATTGAAACACCAAAGGGATTTAATATGTGATCCATTGTCTGTGGACATATCGTCATGCAAGAAGGACTAGACTGTTACTCAATAATCTAATTGGCGCTAGTTCCAGGGAATTAAAAAATAGGGATGATATCAGCTGAAACAATTATTTTCTCTCTCTTTTTCAGCGTAATGAACCCTTCCAAGGTAAGTAACAACAAAATGACTACAGACATGAGGGATGGCTCATTGTTCACAGGACAGTGCCAACAATTACTGGGATCTTGACGCTATGTTGGCTCAAGAAATTCAAGAACTTAACAGAGATTCACCGGAAGATAGGCGTGTGAAAGAAGCAGTGATCGTGTCTAAACCAGATCCCAATAGAATCAGTCCTAATGATGACGATGACTCGGACGAAGAAAGGCCAACTCATAAGAACTATTATTATTATAGCGATGATGACGACTATGAAGATGACTTGGCCATTCGTGACCCTGAGCTGTTCAAGATAACTGAAAGTAACCGTCAGATAAAACTAGACGAGAACGATACGGAAAAACACACGAATTCCAAGCTGATCCGTCGCCCACAAGAACTCGTATTTTCTGAACCACCTTTGCTTGTATCAAGGGATGATTATATTGGAGTGACCTTTCATTACGGTCTATCTGAAGATAAGAAGGCAACCAGGCAACCAAAGAGGTACATGATCATGTGCGACTTTGGTGAAGAGAGTATGTATGCTTTAAAGTGGGGTATAGGCACGCTTCTGCGAAGTGGTGACGAAGTGCATGTTGCCAGTGTAGTTGCCACTGACGAGGAAGTAGAGAGTATGAGCAATGAAGAAAAGTATAGACTGTGGACAGAGGTATGAAGCAAATCACCAACAATACCATTAAACTAACAGCATCCCTCGATAGCTTGATCATAATTCTAAAAGAATGATTTCTCGTGTAAGAACAGTGATGGATGAAATGTTGCTTTACAATATAAAGATCGTTGTTCATTCCTTGGCTGCTCAAAAGATTAGAGAAGCATTATTAGATTTGGTAATGCAATATTTAATGTACTGATGGATAGCAATTCTAACAGGTACTTTAGATTTGTTCATCGCCAAGTATAACAATGGTCGTATGTGGTTCTAGAGACCGTGGATCGCTTAAAGGGTAAAAATTTATACTGATAGCGTAATAAGATGAATCATAACACATTCATATAGAATATTGATGGGAAGTGTATCTACTTTTCTTGTGCATAACTCTCCCGTTCCTGTCTCTGTTGTTCGCCCTTTGAAGAAAACAAAAAAAGCCAAGAGTAAACAAACAGCTGCACAAAAGCTGAGTCAGAGTGTAAAGAATGGTCAACTAAAGGTGGATGAAATGGAAGGAGCTGCGCTTAGTATTAATAGCTATGATGGTACAATATCTTAATATACTTTTTTATTTTCTCGTTCTCTTTTTCTCTTTAAGCAAACACTATAGCTATAACTAATAAACTTAATAACATCATAATTAACCTTGATATAAAGGCTCCCTGTGGTGTTGTCTGTGCATGAGGTGTTCCTGCTGGAATATTCTATTTTATAGATGTATAAATATTCAGCTTTCTTTCACTCTACACATATAACTTACAAAAGTGACGCCAAATGGAATAATACCAAATCCTGCAGATATTGACATACCACCTCTATGAAATGTATTGCTTCCAAAAGGTTGGTTAAAAAAGTAATTCGCAGGTCGGTTAGGGTCACGGAGAGGCGGAGGTCTTTGACCAGCTGGGCGTGTGGGTATAGATGGGTCAGTTCTAAAAGAGAAAGAATCAACATCAAGGAAAAGAAGTATAAAGTTGCTTAAATCTACCTGAAATCTATTTCCTCTTTACCTCGACCATAGATTGGGATTACTTTGTCTTTACCGCAACCTGCTTTACATACTGGACAAGTAGGGTTTCTTGATTGTGCATGAAGCCATTGTGCTAGACATGACCAACTGCGATGGAATATATATACATACACATATATACATGTTTAGCCTATGTTTTTTTAATACGTTGAAGTCAATTTACCAGAACAAATGACCACATAATGTCAAGACAGGGTGCATTGCAGTATCGAAACTATTTAAACATATAAGAACAGCATTAATAAGACATCATATGCTTAAATTGACCAAGTCTTACCAAATGTTGCAGTCGTAGAATTCACCTCCATTAGTAGTTTCATCTTTACTTTGTGTCGCAGGCGTTGTAGGTGTAGATTTCGTCTTTCGATTTCGTAATTCTTGAGCAGTTTTTGACTCAGTGTTTATTGAAGTTGTTGTGCTTTCGTTTGTATCTTGTGATGAAATGTTGTTTGTGTTGACATTCTCTGCTGAAGACGTTTCTGCGTTTGTTTCCATTATATTAAAAAAAATGATACATTCACTTCACATTCATGCTTTTAATACTATGAGCGGTGATTGAATCAAGATTGTCTTTATGACAGCTCATTTTGACTACTGCCTGGCAAGTTTTAATCAATATATCATACAACATATATGCCAAGACACTTACTGCACATACATGTATATAATATATATATATATATTCTTGTATAATACTTATTTACATTAGCATAGAGCAATCTGACCCTTTAATAAAGTATATCGCTGTTTTAAATGGCGTTCTTATTGTCCAGTCAAATGTAATGCTTGAGCGGTGATTTTCATTTGCCCATCTCTCTCTTTGCTAACACTTTATTCACAAATTATTCGCACACTGATAAAAAAAATGATAATTTCAGATAACAAATAATGATAAAAGAGAGCCCGCAAGAAGCAAAAGAATGATATATAAAAGAAACGATTAGTAAATCAATTGTTTATATTGATATTAAATACTTACATCATAAAGAAGAGGATTTATAAGAGAAAAACAGAGAAGAAAAGTGAGTAAACTTATAAAGAGATTATTGATATCTTACCAAAAGTGCATTAAAAAGGGCTGACGATGAATAGCCTGGAAAGAGCAAGGAAAGAAAGAAAAAGAGAGCAAGCAAGAGACAAGAGGAGAGAGCGGTCAAAAGAGCGGAAGGGGTTGAAGGGGTGTATGGGGCCAAAGTTTGGTATGAACTAAACTATCCCCAGCCAACACCGGGTTAGTTTCGATAGGCAATCTATAATACTACATGTTAGTTTCTTACAAGAGTAAAGAATATAACATACCTCGGGGCTAGCTGAGGAATAGCTGGTCTTACTTTTTGGTCCAAAGAAGAAGAAAAGAAAAGGAAGTCAAGATCAGACTATTTATGAAGTCTCTAACAACTTTTTCAGTTACGTGTTATTCATAAGTATTGACCACATTTATCTTTTCTTCTCTCAAAAAGACAAAATTTATTGCTTTTTTAACAATAAAGAAAGTGTTGATAATCGACTAAAATGTAATCGTTATTGATCTTGTATTGTGCGAATGATTTCTGAAAATGGTGTATCATTTTCCTTATTTAGAAGTATGGAAGGACACTCCCTTTGTGCTCGGTTAAGAGTCGGATTCGCCAAATGAACAATTGACTAGAGAAAAGCTATAAAAATGTTCTTTTGAAGGAAACAAAAACGTAATGTTTTTTTTTATTAATACTTTTTCAATTGATAAAAATAAGGAATAAAAGAGTTGTTTTATACAATAAATACAAACAAGAAAACCAATGTTTTCCTTACGCCATATACAAAAATGCTTATTTGTGTACTTGAGATACAATAGAAGGAATAACAGAAGGGTCAGCCAAGGTAGATGTATCTCCCAATTGATGATGTTCACCATTCACAATCTTGCGAAGAATACGACGGACAATCTTACCAGAGCGAGTCTTGGGGTGTTCACGAACGATATAAATGCGTTTAGGAGCGGCAAAGGGACCAATGATCTTTCTAACAGTCAAAACCAATTCACGGTCGAGGCCTTCGTTCACTTGAATGTGAGGCTTAAGAGAAACAAAGGCATGAATAGCTTGGCCAGTCAAATCATCTTGAGCACCCACAACAGCAGATTCAGCAACGGCTTGATGAGAACCTAAAGCGGCTTCAATTTCAGCTGTAGAAAGACGGTGACCAGAGACATTGATTACATCATCTACACGACCACGAATCCAGATATAGCCATCCTTATCCATGGAGGCGCCATCGCCAGTGTAATAGTAGCCAGGATAAGGCTTGAGATAGGTTTCCAAGAAACGTTGATGATTATTAAAAACAGAGCGTGCCATAGATGGCCAAGGACGACGAATGGCAAGTACACCTGTTTCATCGGCATTTTCGATGACCTGTCCAGTTGCAGGGTTCAACAATACAGGCTCAATACCAAAGAAAGGTAAGGTGGCAGAGCCAGCCTTGGTGGGGATAGCTCCAGGAAGAGGACTGACAATGATGGAGCCAGTTTCAGTTTGCCAGTAGGTGTCGACAACGGCACAGCGGTTCTTACCGACCATTTCATTATACCAATTCCAAGCTTCAGGATTGATGGGTTCTCCGACAGATCCAATCACACGTAAGCTGCTCAAATCGATGTTGTCAAGCCATTGATCACCCAAGCGCTGAAGGGCACGAATGGCTGTAGGAGCTGTGTAGAATTGAGTGATTTTGTGTTTTTCGATCAATTGCCAAAAACGAGATGGTGAAGGATAAGTAGGTGTTGATTCGAACAAGACAGTGGTTGCACCTAAAGTAAGAGGACCGTAGAGACCATAAGTGTGACCAGTTACCCATCCAATATCAGCCATACAGGCATAGATGTCTTCCTCATGCACGTCAAAGATATACTTGACAGTAGCAGCGGCACCCAAGAGGTAACCACCTGTGGTATGAACAATACCCTTAGGTGCGCCGGTGGAGCCTGAGGTGTAAAGCAAGAACAAAGGATCTTCAGCGTTCATATGTTCATGAGGGCAAACAGGGCGAGCCTTTGCCATTTCTTCATGCCACCACAAATCACGGTTTTCCATCATGGAAACTTCAGATCCTGTACGTTGAAAGACAATGACATGCTCTACTTGGTGCTTCTCTTCCTTACTTAATGCATCATCAACAATGCGCTTTGTTGCAATGTTCTTACCCCCGCGGCGTCCTTCGTCTGAAGTAATGACAATATGTGCACCACAGTCAGCAACACGATCCAACAATGATTCTGCAGAGAAACCAGCAAAGACAACAGAGTGAATAGCACCAATACGAGCACAGGCCAGAATAGAGATCATGGTCTCAGGAATCATGGGCATGTAAATAGCAACATTATCACCCTTACGGACACCAAGGTTCTTCAAAACATTGCTCATCTTGCAAACTTCACGTAAAAGATCGCCATAGCTAATGTGACGGAAATTGCTAGGTTCGTCGCCTTCATAGATAATAGCAATCTTGTTTGGATTTTTCAAAGCATGACGATCGACAGCATTGTAGCAGGCGTTCAATTCACCGTCTATAAACCATGCGACGTCTCCGGTTTCAAAAGATCCGTGAGATACCTTGGTAAAAGGTTTATCCCACGTCAAAAGATCACGAGCAAGCTATATGTAAAAAGACAGTTAGCACAGTGAAAAGCAATAGAGATTCCTATTTACGTTTCCAAAGAACTTGTCAGAATCTTCGACACTTTCTTTCCACATGGAACGATATTGTTCCATAGAGCTGACATGAGGGGTAGGGCACTGCTTTGGATCGAGAAGGCGGCTAGGGACGGGATGAACTATGGTGTTAGTAACTTCCTCAGTAGTCATGGTATACAATAAAGTATCAATAAAAAAAAAAGAGAGAACGAGCGGGGGGAAGTTGAATGAAAAGAAAAAAAAGGTAAAAGGTGAAGATGGCCTATAACTTTTTAAACCCAAAACGATGAAATAGATAACCTTTTCGGAGCATATTTGACAGGTCAGTGGGAGCCCCAAAAGGGACATTGCTTGTACCCTTCAGAGTTTTTTTTGGGGGGAGGTGAAGGATAAACCGGGCGTTGAATCTAACTCATTGCTTATTCTCATTTGCTGGGTAAATGTGCACTTGCTTGAAATAGAAATCACTCCGCGGATGACGATATCGGATACTCAATGTGTGTATTTACAGTGAAACGAAATGAATGGACATTGAGGGTATCTTTGGGAAAATAACAATGAGGGAAAAGACAAGAATAAAAAAGGACCCTTAAGGTTTGACTTGTTTTTATGTAAGCAGCTTGGTATTAGCAGTATCTTGATCTGATTGTGTGTTACTTGACTGAATAGCCAAACGCTGTCTCTACTTCCTTGTTTCAGCTTGGGGTAGCGTTTCAAATATAAAGCCCAGATGCTTTATCCTCCCTTCTTTTTGTTTTGAGACGCTTGCTTACAGCGATTTCACTGAATGAGACATAAAATAAAAGAGCTTTCAATTGTATAGAACTTTCATAAAATATGTGACAAAGATAACCATGTCACTTACGAGGCATGCACCTAAGAGTAGCCTGAATCACATTTTACCTCCATCTCCTTCTTTCTAATGTGGATAGGCGTTTTATTAATATTGGCTCCTTGCGCTTATTCACTTGCACTTCAACCTTTAGTTGCGAGTATTTATTCAACTATACGCGTTCAATGAGTGTATCTGTTTCTGACAAGCAAATCATTTATGCGCGCATTTAAATCTAAACGAAATTCGATGTTGTACTGTCAAGAAATAATTGCATGTAGTTTTTCCAAAATAAGATGTCGCATACTAATGATGATTTTTTTTATAAGGGAGCACTGGTGAGCCAGTAGTCCGGGTTTTATTTAAAGTCAACTAGACCAATACAATTTATAAAGGAAGTGAGACTGATGCTAAAATGAAGATGCCTTTTTTTTTTTTGAAATATGCAAGTGATGAGTAGTGTTTAGTAAGAATTAAAACTCCTTAATCAAAAGTGTAGCTGTTTTCATGGTGTAAGCGGAATACCATTTGTTCAAGAGAAGCGAGGATCGTTTGATAAGTGAAATGTGTATCGTAAAATACCTTTTGCCAATGTGATTGCCATATGACTTGAAGAGTGCAGACGAATGGCGATAAAAGCGAGATGCTTGAAACAATTGGGCTGAGAATACTAGGAGTGGTGCTTATATGAGATACTGCAATGGTTAGCATTAACTGTTCAATTTGAGTAAGCGAGCAGGATAACACAGGAAAAAACTTATAGAGTCACTGTTTACAGCGCAGCTTTGTGAGAACAACTAAAGAAAAAATGAGACGTAGTTTCATCAGCGGAACCACATAATGAACACGACACGGAAGGGTGTTGATTCGGAATAAGGGTATGTAGGCGTTGTTTACAAGGGATTGTTCGATGCAGCAAATGATACCACGTACTTCGCGCTGTTGGAGGGAGTGGTAGTCGCCAAAAAGACGTGCACGACGCAGAAGACACGGCAGGCTCATATTGTTTCCGTTCCAAGCTCCGTTGTGACAGTAAATACTTACGGTAAGACTGGTAACGGACAAGAGGACCAAAATCGTTCACTCTAGAAACACTACGTCGACAAAGGAGTGTCAAATCTACAGTGGCTGCATCCAGGTCAGGTGTAGAAGTGCTCCCGGGATACACAGAGGCAGCAAAGCAGGAGACAGTAGAATATTAATGATGATTTGATATACAGTGCTTCCAACAAGTAATGTCGCAACCAATCAAAGTCAATGTCGCTGTCCATGTCGTAAATCTTGGCGCTGGAAAAAAAAAAGTAAATTGAAGAGTAGTATTTTTTTCCTTCACTACTTTACAGCTTAACATGAGTACAATATTTTTATATGAAGATAGGCATGGAAGGGTTGTTGATGAGAACGGCGGCTCTAAGCCTATGGACTACATTGTTGATCAGAATGAATTTATTGTTGAGACAATTGCTACACATACTGAGTACTTGAAAACTACGACTTCCAGTGAATCATCTCTGACTTGCCCAATATTGATAGAAAAGACAAAAGACAAAGATATCCGTATGAAGAAAGCAAACACGAAACGAGATTATGTGCGTTATACTGTTCAAGTTAAAGCTAGGTTTTTTGATCTGAAGATCGAAAAGTGCATGAGTGCATCAGCTGTAGCGAAGCAGTTGGGTATTCACGTTCGAAACAGCGCAGAGATGCGTTAACCAGTATAATGTGTGTCCTGATAGAATTTTTGAGAGCTGTAAAAAAGTAGGTCGCAAGTGTATCTTGACCGAAGAGCATAAAACGACTGCTATCAACTTCATTAATGCTAGTCCCTCTGCTACTGTTGTTGAAGTGGCCGAGCATTTATCGACGCAACTTCATGATCTTAAAGTTTCACACAGCACTGCCTATAACTTTATGAGAAGTGAATGTAACCTTTCGTTGAAGAAAGCAGATTTTCATTCTATTGGGAGAAACAGTTCGGCAAAGATCGAGGAACGACACGATTGGATTTGCAAATGGGAGAATACCAATGTAAACTTCCTGACGAACTGCGTGTTTCTTGACGAATATGTGTTTGATATTAATATGAAACGCTCACAAGCTTGGTCCAAAAAAGGTTCTCATGCCATTGTTACCAAGTCCATTACGAGGACAAATGCAGTCATTTCAGAAAGTAAAGTCGCTGATTTTGAGTTTGATATCGTGCAGAAAAATTGCGTGTTCAACAATGATGTCGACTGATCCAAAAATAAAGTCGTTCTAAGTCAGAGCGCAGTCGATGTATACGCTGGAGATTAGGCTGGCTTCCTGATGGCAGACCTCGACCATACCCTAAGCATCCAACGCAGCAACTATCTAAAAATCACGCTATTAGTTGCCTTGATATGCATCGACGTCTGTTCATGCCTGAAGCAATACGAGATCCATTGTCATTCCTTCTTAATATGCTTCCTTTACGCCCTCCGATTCCCCCAAACCTAGCCCTCACCTGGTCTCAGCGATGGCCGACTATATGCTCCCTACTACATGAATTAGATCAGTTACACCATAACAGATTGATCCCTACTAAGCATCCTCATGGTCAAAAGCTTCTTGTATGGTTAAAGTAATTCATTTAACCTTTCATCGATAACCCTAATCATTAATTTCCGTTTATATTTTTTACCCTTGTACCCATAAGGGTTTTTTTTCGCTACCACTCATTTCCAAATGGATTGAACGGGTCCGGGCGGACGTTTATTATGTTATTTTATTTTTGCGCTCATTTGGACCATCAATAAAATATCATGTTTAAACAAAATAAAAGGCACAAGCTCAATTCTTTTTGTCTTTTTGGCCAAGGATATTTGTCCATGCCAAGTAACACAAAGCTTATCCAAATATATGTCCTATTATAGATGATTTTCATAAATAATACCACTACAGTGTTTTGCGTTTGAAAATAGAATTTTTGGAAAATAAAAATAGAGTTCTTCTTTGTTCAATAGAATTTTTTAAATCTAGTAGAAATTCTTGGCAAACAGTAAAGTATTTTGATCATTGGTAGAAATATTTGACCATCAAGAGGTGTCGACGTCTGTGTCTGTGTCGGTGACGTCATCATTAATCTTTTTCGCACATTGGTGTAATTTCTTTGTGTATAGAAAGAGACGGGTTTCTTTGCAACACCACAATGTTGATGGAAGCTGATGGTAAGCTTATAACTGCATTTGGGAAAAAAAAAACTATAAAAATAATTTGGAAGTAGACGAGAATCTGGATATTCCCAATCTACCACTCAAATGGAAGTCAAATACAAATCTTATAGCTCAGCTTCTACTGAATGATCAAGAAATAATAAATCTGATTGTTCAAGTTTTGGTTGGTATGATACATCACTGCTTTCTCATGGAACATACTGCTTTTATATAACACATAACTTTATTTACAGGTACACACATCCCAAAAAACAGCTATGTAGTGCATCAGACTGGTTGGCCAGAGACCGAAAGTTTTTTTAAAGTATACACCTCACAGAATGAAAGTGATGAACGTTTCAACCCAATACTTGTTACTATTCAAAGTGAAATTAATCAAGTACTAATGCTGAAAATTATACAATACTGTACATTTATTTACGAAAAATTCAATTCTTTGCCAATTGTGTTGATTATTGCTAACAAAGAATGCCTTGGTTCAAACGAAAATGAACTAAATTCACATTTGGTAAAGGTCAAATCTGATTTTTGGGCAGAAAAATGTCTGATGTTTCTTTCTGATTTGGATATCACGCCTCTCAATAATCAACCTATAAATGCTTTTCATGCGTTATGTCAGTTCTTGTCTCATCGAGACAAGATACTTTCCTTTTCTTCCGATGTAGAAAATCAAACTATTAATTTGGTTGTAGAGAATTCAATAAAATAACTGTAATGTAAAATCTTTATTTGGAAATAAAGTAACATTATTTTTTAATTTTTTCACGCTTTTTAGCATGATGGTATGAACTTTTGAGGGAATTTGATGATGTATAAGAAGCAAAGAGTCCTTTGGCTTTTCCTTCATTAAAAATTTTTTTCCAGTTTTTAGGTTTGCTTGGTTCAGAATTGCTTTCAATGAATTTAAAGTCTTCTGTAGTATATTTTTTTTGTTGCTTTTGTGATGCTTCTATGTCCAATTCATACACCTCAGCTAGCTTTCTTTTCTGAACTTGAATTGTTTCCAATAGCTGTTCAGCGAAACCTTTGCACTTTTCAGCGGTCAAGATAGGGTCTTCTTCATCTAACTCAATTGCTTTCTTTATTTGTTCTGTGTGTCGTATTTACCCTATAAATACTTAATCTTGTCGTATTAGATTACTATAAATCTATACTCTAAGAATGAATAATACAAAGATACTGACAACAACTATTATTGGACATAATTAAATCGGTTCCTTAATAATTCTATCTTCATATAAAATGACGCTGTTTGTAATAATGAGCTCTCTCTCGTCTTAATATACAATAAAGAGGTTATATAGAGACTCATCGACACACATTTCCCTTATCACTTCTTCATATATTCGAGACATATCACAATAATCTTACAGTAGAGCATACATTCTACTTTACATTCCTCTATCGCGTCTGATAAGAATAACTTATAATAACAACCGTAGTAGCTACTAGTATAACAATAATAATGTAAGCATAAATAATGTCAGTGACAATAATATAAATAGCAGTCATAGATTCTCTGCCCAAACTTAATTTAATGATATTCAGCTCTTCTTAATAAAGAATCTAATTCGCAAGTCATCGACTTAATAGCCTTTTTTCAATAACACTAAAGCTGAATCCAGCACTTCTTATGCGTCTGTACCACCAACAATTGTAGACCTTGATTTCTGCGAGAAATTTTGCATAATTTTGCTCGGTCTTAAGTTACCGAGAAGATTGCTCTTTCCAGGGGAACTCGATTTTCTATATGTTGTAGCTAGCCCAGAAAACCATTTTAAAGCCTTCTTCAAACTTGCTGAACTTTCTGAATCTAAACAGATGAGGAGCTTTGCTTGCTTTCCCCTCCGTACACCCTTTATTCCTTGCTACATAACGTTAGATAGCAAAACAGTGCTGCATCACATCATCAAAAGCAAAGAATCATTGAAAGCAGAACAAAAGTTCGATGTATGGGGTACAATTGTAAACCTAGAAAAAAAGGTGTTCAAGAACCAAGGATTTGAAAAGCCTTCACGCTTTTAAGGAACTTTGGAGGCTGGTGGAGTGGACGTCTCTATTATAAAGCAGAACACTGACACAAGCAGAAAGTCCCCCAAGCCCAAGAAAAAGAAGAAAATGAACAATGATGATATAAAGAATATTGAAAGACTAAACCAAGCCGAATTGAAGAGTATTGAAAGGAGATGTATTTTGATAGATCCTGGAAGGCAGGGCATAATGTATTGCATGAAAGAAACCAGTACTGCTGAAGAAAAACAGATCCTTGTATTTACAAAAAACAACCGCTCAGGTGTTCATGACGCTTCAGATATTTGAGAAAGCGTAATCAGCCTTTTTTGGTTCAAGAAGCCGAGGTAGTTCTCCCTAAGTCCGAATCTAATTCTGTAAACTTGGAAAAGTTTGTACAGTACATTAAGGCAAGGGTATCAGTACAAAGTACCTGTACGAATATTACAGCAAAGTCTAAAACAACATATTTTTCTGAATCCGAATTTGACTTTTGGGTGGACCAAAAGTACAACTTGTATTACGGAAATCTGTTCATGGTACAAATTCATAGTTTTCCCTTCAATCTGAAAAAGAATCTACTGATAGCTCTGTAAAGTCTCAGATGTATATCAGCTATTTACAAATAATGTTACAACAAAAGTTTCTGAGAGACTAAATGATAGTGTGAAAAGCAAAGTTCTAGGTCTGGCAGAAATGATGCATATACAACCACAACAAAGTGGTTACAAAAAACTATCAGTACAATATTAGAAAAGCTTCAACTTTTACCTTTTCGAAAAATGAAGTTTGCAAACAAGCTCTTTTTTGAGCAGAATAATCAAAAGTTGGTGTGTAGCTTAAAAACAAAGTTTGGTCATGATGCTGTCTTAATTTTTGGAGACTGGTCCGCACCTAATACCAAGTATCACGAACCAACAAGAAATAAGGATCTCATAAGTATGCTAAAGAAGAGTGGTTTTTCTGTCTATTTGATCAAGGAATACAAGACATCTTCATATTACCCAACATGTGAAAGCGGACTAAAAACTTTCAAAACAGTGCCCAACCCTCACCCTTACCAAAGAAGCAAGGATCCAAACATAGTATGTCATGGCTTATTAAAGCGATTCAAAGAATATGATATTAAATTGATTCCTGACACCTAATGCAGTACTAAATGCAAGAACCTTTCTTGTCTTAAGCAATAAACCGCAGAAACAAAAAGAAGACTCTGGAACCGCGATCAAGCAGCCGTATTAAACTTTCTCAAGCTCTTAAATAGTTTGAGAGAGACTAGAAACGCCCATGTTTTTTACTAGAAAATATGCTACAAACTAAACATCTTTAGGAATAACACAAAAAAAATTGTCCGTCAAAGCTATCGCTTTGGCCATTTAATACAGGTATTACATTAAAATAAATACGTACAAGGCGACAACAATAAATGTACTAAGCAAATTTTTTTCTTCAAACTGACAAAATTTACCAGCCTCGCTGTATTATGGACCATATTGCCGAAGTGAACAATAGTGCTGCAGTTGATATAGCCACTGGCGCTTTTGGGTGGCTGAAGATGCCTTTATGGCAATAACATGGTTATTGTTTACAATTTGAAAAGATAAATCCTCTGTGTATGAAAAAATTAATATAAACAAACTATCGACATTATCACTTACCTGAACTACTGGCACTAAATGAAGACTTTAGCGATATAGAATGCTGTTGTCTTACAGTGACTCTTTCCAGGGGCATGGGCTTATTTATAACATCTTAGTTTTTCTTTTGTAAGCAGAATATCATATTATGATTACCTCTCTGTAGAGTATGTAAAGGTACCCTCTTTCATTCAAAGCCTTTAAAGGTTCCGCTAAAATCAGTATATCGTTAAATAAGAAGCCATGCAGCTTTCTACCACTCTTTGCTTTAAATAATACTCCGTCCATAATAAACTCACGACCTGGAATGTTTAAACGCTAAGAAACACAGTAAATCAATCAAATTAAAGGAGTATGACAATAACTTACGCCTGTTCCTTCCATATCAATGATTCGAGCTAACTCATCCATTTTTTGATTGTTTTCAAACCGCCTTGTTTCTTCATTGACATCTTCAAGTATCTTTTGGGCTACAGACAATGCTGATCGTACAAGCGCATGATCGGGATGTTTTTTAGGTGTAGAATTCAAAATCTAATAGAATTCTTGTTAAAATGCTTCTTTTTTTTCTATCTGGTGCAACTACATACTTGGCGAAGAAGAAGGGGGTATCTTGTAATACGCTGTACAGGTTCTAATAAGAAATGAGAGAAATCAAGCGAACGACACTCTGGCCTGGTCTGTGCTGTCTGATAATAATCAGCTTTAAAATGTTTGTCATTTGCCCCATCTTTTGTTTTCATTATTATACCTTTAAAAAGACTTCAAACCATTGATCTTCTTCTCTTTTCTTTTGTAAAAACTTGGTAGCATAAGATTGATTTCGACAGAAGGTTGAGTAACACTTTAAGCTTTCAGCCTATAAAATATGCATGTGAATAACAATTATAGTACAAGAGTTCAAATCCCTACATGCTTCAAGAATATATCACCAATCTTATCCACGACATTACCTTGCTCTCTTTGTCTTGTCTCCATATCACTTAAAAGTGACGTATTACACAATAATAAGTCGTCAATATTTGAAAATATCACATCACGTTCATCTTGTGTTAAATATTTCCCAGAGTCAGTGTAGAATACCTATAATCATTAATAAAACAAGTGTATTCTTTGTAAAGAGGTTACCAACATTAACAATCAGCTGAAGGTCATTCAAATAGGTTCTTTCCGTAGCAATCAATTCAAAAATTGCTTCTTGTCTTTGGCGTTCTTCTAAAGGTATGGCCTGTAGTTCAAGTTCGTCCATTGTACTGGACCAAGTTTGAAGCTCTAGATTTTCAGATACATTGTTTGGTCGAGGAAGCACGATAGTAGGCGTGCTAATGCGACTATTGCTCATGGTACTGACATTACTTGCTGCTCTACGGCGCTTTGTAAGTTCTGCCTTGTTTACTTCTAAAGATGTCTTCTTCAAAATAGGGGTATTAGGCGCAGATAGGCCACGATGAGCATCTCGATCATTCACATTTAAGAATGCGCCTCCAGAGGTATCCAAGCCATGGGGATTATGAATAGACGTTGGTGTCTGTACTAAAGGAATAGACATAGGAAGAGTTGTTGCGTTGATTGATATGGAAGGTAGAGCTTTCGCTATTGAAGAAAATAAGCAATCTATTTGATTAGAATAAATACAAATTACCTGAATCAATAACTTCTACATAGCTCTTTGGGAAATATCCACTCTCGTCCGTTTCTTCATTTGTACCATACCACCAACCACTAGTCTCATCTTGGAAGGGCTGAACTACGATCACTTCATTTTCAGAGAAGCCTAGGTCACCAGGTCGTGTCTTTACGTATTCGTACAAGGTTCTGACCCGAAAAGCTAAAATGCCGAGAGTGGCAAAGTTTGTGAATATCGCACAAGTAATAATTTGTTATCTTTTGCACAACTTTACCTTCCTCAATAACTTCTACATATGTCCTAGGGAAAAATCCTACTTGATTTGTAGAGAGAGAGGTGCCATACCACCAGTCACTTGCTTTGTCTTTAGATGGATGTGCTTTAATTACTTCGGAAGCAGAGAAAGATAGATCATCTTCTCTAATTCCGTGATATTCATATAATGCTTTCACACGATAAACTATACTAGAGTGTTAATAATTATCGATCGTAATATCCTAGTTGAATACTTGCTTATGTTAAAGTTGACTTCATCTTCAATGTCAACACCATATCCACTTGTGCCTGCTGTTGTAATTGGTGAAAAGACTTTATTTGTTACTTCAGGAACAGCTAGTAAGTTTGCCTCCTGTTGCTCCTCTTCTTGTTCACGCTGTTTTTGAAGCTTCTCTTCTATTTCCTTCTTTCTTTGTAGTTCAATTTCTTGTTCTTTATACCTTTCCTCTTTAATACGTGCCTCTTCTTCCTCTCGTAACTTTTTTAGTCTTTCAGCTTCTTGTTCTTCTTCAAGTCGCTTCTGACGCTCTACTTCTTCCCATTTTTTACGACGGTTCAGTTCTTCTTGTCTAGCGGCTTCAATCTCTTTCTCTCGGCGTTCAATCTCCTCTCTGCGAAGTCGCTTCTCTCTTGCCGCTTCCTCAGCAGCCTTGCGTGCCTTTCTTTGGCGAATCTCTTCAGCAACACGTTCCTCCTCCTCCTTCTTCTTACGTTCCTCTTCCCGTAACCGTTCTAGTTCTTCCTGTTGTTTACGTACTCTTTCTAATTCTGCAAGTCTTTCTTGTTCCTGCTTTTCAAGTAATTCTTCTTGCTCTCTTCTAATCTTTTCCAGACGCTGTCTCTCTTCTTCTTGTTTTCGTTTCTTCTCAGCCAACATTTCTGCTTCTGCTGCAGCGGCAGCCTCTGCCGCAGCCTTTTTTCTCAGTTCCTCTGCCTTAGCAGCCTCCTGCCTTAACCTGTTACGCTTTTCGCGCATTGCTTCCAAGTGGGCCCTAGCTTCAGCTTCAGCTTGCTTCATTCGTTCCTGAGAAGCTTTGATTTCATCACTGATTTCATCTGATGGATTTTTACAAACATTTGTTGGCGTGGGACTATGTGTGCCTTTGGTAAACATTGCTTTTCTTGCTTGAATGCGTCTAAACGCCTCTGCCTTGATGTCTGCCTCTGATCTGGGTGTTCCTGGTCTCTGTGAAGTTGGTATAGGTGGGGGTAAAGAATAGTCATTGAGAGAACGGTTAGAATGGCCATTTAAGGGTAAAGGGGCGATCCTGGAACGATCAGAGACGTGAAGTTTCCCTAATTGCTCAATAAAGCGTGCAACTTCGCCATCAATATATAATCCCTGTTCAAACATCTGTCTTTCTTTCAAATCCTTGGACGCTACATCCAAATCATGGTCGATCACTGATAAATCTCTTCTTAACAGATCCTCTGCTACATCCCTCTTCTTTTTTACTTCATCAGTTAGATCTTTAATCACTGCCAATCGTTTCTTTGCTCTTTCTTCTTCTGTTTGCAAGCTGTCCTCTGATAAGGTAGAGTCTTTTCTCAAACGCGCGGCTACCATAGCCTGTGCCTTTGCTCGTATACGTTCTGATTCAGTCAGACCTATGGTGTCGTACGAACCTCGACCAATATCTTGTGTTGTGGATAATTTTAGACGGGCTGCTTTTAACTTGGCTGTGTTTAGACGCTCTGTTTCAATGTATAGTTCCTCTTCCAGTCGTTTTAAGCTATTCCCAGTTAGATAATTGATTTCTTTAAGCAGTGCCTGCCTTTGGTCCAAAAGATCTTCCAGTTGTCGCATATTGATTTGGTATCGTGACCACAATTGTGAGTGTGAGAAAGCAGGTCCAGATCTACCGGATGATGAGCGACCAGTGGTGATGTCGTCTTGTCTTTTAAGCGCAATTTCCTTATCTACAGCAGTAATGTGTTTCTTTAGGTCATCCACACTGCGCTGAACATCGCTTTCTCTCGAGTGTAAGCTGGACATTGCTTCTGCAGCTTCAAGTAATATTTTTTGTTCTCTTATTGACTTTTTTAAGGCGTCTATTTGGCTTTGTTTGTCATTGTCCTCATATGGGTAATAGTGTGTATAGTAGCTTGTGCTCTGGGCACTTGGCTCCGAGTACATTTAAGTATTATTCAAATAAAGGAAAGTGAGCATTATGCATTTTAAAATACGAAATAAGCACTGATGCGGAGTTGTTAAGTAATTATTTTTCACTGCAACAGATCCATTTAAGGGACAAAGGATGATGTAAATAAAAACATTAGAGAGAAAGAGAGCCTTGAGTATTGTAAGAGTAGATAGATTTGTGTTATTAAGAGTAGTAGTATTCAATGCTTTAAGTTCAAATCGTCTTTAGTAGGCTTACTGTTATGTTTCGATTAGTTGATATATACTTAATGCAGCATTCACGTCGCAATTCCATAATATGCACTACAAGGTTGGCGTTTGATAAGATCAGTGCTCTTTGTTTTGATCCAGCTACAAAAATGCTGTCTAATTGTTTGGAATTATTCTTATTACAATTTATAAAGTACTTTCGCCATCTTTCCTCTTTGGTTATCTTTTTTGCAGAGAAAGCCACAAATATAAAAGAGATGAAATGCCCTTCTTTTTGTTCAAAGAAAAAACATAAGATGAAAGGAACAGCCTTCATCATATGACACTACATGCCTTTCAGATCTTTTTCACACAATATACACGAGAGATGATATAATAGAAGTGAACACGGGGGCTAGAATATGAAGTTGTGAAAAAGAAAAGTGATACTAGCGGCTGCCCTGTACTCACAGATAAACTTTGATATGGTCTTGAATACAGATTATGAAAGGGAAAACACATAGAAAACACAAATCTATTTATATAAAATTCTAGCTGTTACCTAAGCAGGTTCAGCTTTGGCCCTCTTTGCTTATTCATTGGATATCATTCCTATACTAAATATGGGGTATATATGGAGTTTGAACTACAGTGTACATATTTATTGATGTGCAACACTCCACATGTCATACGCTACAGCCTCTTTTTTTTTTCGAAGTCATCATCAATACACCATTTTCGGAAAAAGATTGCTCGCATTAAAATGATCAACTCAATCTGAACCGATGTCAACAAGTCAGAAGACATAAATATCACAACTATTACTTTATACAAGTCGTGTTGATTTATTTACTTTTAATCGTCAGTTTTAAATGATCGCTATTTGTGTGCCGATTCTCCATTGGTCATATCTATCATTATATAGTGAAAGTGGCTAATTAAGACAGGGCAAGATAGTTTCTTCATTAAGAAAGGTTCAGTATTATTATTAAAGTAGATTGAATGTCCTCAGTGTGATCATTTATGCCATCATTATTAAAATTATTCTTATCTGATGCGTTAATGAAATGTAAAGTAGAATGTATGCTCTATTGTAAAATTATAAAGCACTATCATGATTATCTCAATCTGACTGTCTATTTGCTGATGAGGCTGCGGAAAACGACCTAATTTTGATAGGGAAGTGTAAAATGAGTCGACTTTTTTTTTTTTTAGCAGATACTTTTTACACATGTCAAGCGAATGCAAACAAAAGAGGTGGAAAAAAAAAAAAAGTGAAACGATTCTTTATCCTTCTATATGTTTAATAACACATTCTTTTTTATTCTTATACTCAATAGTATCTGCTTCGTACATACAGCAACAGAGGCATTTAATGTTTAAGTCTAGTATTATTGAGGAAATAAACAGTGAGGCTACATGTGCATATATGGAAATTTGGCTTAAGGGCATTAGAACATATCGGTAATAGAAAAGTGGAGTCAATGTCTCCAGCATTGGAGTAACCAGTAGTTACATATATATCATTTAGTGATGATAGTCAGGAAGAAATTTACATGTCACGATTTTAATATAATAACAGTGGGAAAATCCACAGTTTCACGCAGGCTCATCTTTGGCAGACTTTGTCATGTTTTCATTTTATGCACAACAGCGCCGCTTGTCACGGGTGTCATCACTTGGGTTTACTTTGATCTTGCTCTATCATTGTCCTTCATATGGGTCTTAGGGCATCTTTAATTGTAAATGTGCCCGTCAGTTATCTTCCCATGTCCATGACGTGTTTGATCCTTGCATGAAGCTTCGAAGGTCTGAGCTGATTATATCCTTTGTATTGTATCATATTGTGCTACCATCATACTTTCCATAATTGAAGGAAGCTTTGTACTACAAGTGAAAATAAACAAAGATCGCCTTTTGTTAAAATTCAGGGGACAAGGTAAAAATAAAGCTAAAGACTACAATAGATAACGCGTTTCCATGACAAATTATAGAAAAAATTAACACTAAGATATATGCTTTGGTTGCCCTAGTAATGAAAGCAGCATTAATTTGATATCTTTTGTCTTCGCAATTACAAACTTTTGTACACTTGTGTGGGTTTGTACGAGTGTATAAAAATAACTACAAAAAACTACTAACCAAAATAAATAGTAGCAGGGATCAACTAACCATATTGATTTACATAGAAATATAGATCAAGCATAAACTAATTACTTACCACCACTGTCCTGGTCCATTTAACAAACTGATATTAGAGCTGTTATCAAACTTGATATCGATTGAGCATATAATATCCTTAAAAAGACAGATTCCGTTGTGTGGGTATTTCACATGTATAATAAAACTCCTAAATCATTAGTATGCTTGTATTCCCTGCAGTTACAAGTTTGTTAATATCTCAGTCCGTGAATCCTTCTCAGTCAAAGTATGTAATTGTTAGACAAAGACAGAGAAAATGTATTTAAACCACTTCAATGGCTTTTTTTATTTGTTCATCTCTTTTTTTCTCTCTTTCCCTCCTTATTTCTTTACTTTCGTTTTTGGGAACGTAAGTTGCACGTTTACTTTGTTTCTCGGTCTTAAACTTAATTTTTTTTTCTATATAGCCTTTATCTACTATCCTTATATTCAGTCAATAATATATAATACTCCACTCTTTTAAAGAAAAATCAGTTATTTAAATGACTGGCGTTGAATATGACACATATGGTCAACGACAGCCTATTGCTCACGAAGATCAATACTCTGACAACTACATTCACAGAGAAAGCTACCATGACGACGATCGACAAATGATGGAAGAGTATGCTGAAAAGCCTATTGTTCCCACCAAACGTCCATTCTATAAGCAAAAAAGATATTGGATTATCTGCTCAATTTTATCAGCCATTATCATCATTGTTGTTGTCTTACTCATCATTTTTGTATTTTTTCCAATGATCGCGCAAAGTTTAATGAACCAAGCTTCTATCGATGTCGACACCGCTCAAATCACATTCTCGAAGCCAGATGCTCTTAATTCAGTCACATACGCTAAGCGTGATGGTGATGATCTGAATTCAACTTTTTATATGGAAATGCACAGCTCGCTCAAGAACACCGGCCCTTTTGCTGCCTCTATAAAGTTTCACAACCCCATTCAAGTCTTGTATAACAATACTGTCTTGGGTGAAATCTATCTTTATAATGATACAAGTATCTCTGGTGGTCATGGCACATTGAATGCTATTACTCCCTTCATCATTAAGGATCAAAATGCATTCTCTTTATTCACCAAGGATATGCTTGCAGTCAAACAATTCTCATGGACGCTTGTAGGCAAATTAGATATCACTGCCCTTTCAAGGTATATTTTCCCATTATATATTGACGTTACATCAATTAACCCACTTTTTTAATAGAACTGCGACAGTGAACCTGAATAAGCAGATTACCCTAAATGGTATTACATGTCGTACACGATATTATTGCGCACATTACTTATGCTTCCATTTTAGGTATGGACGGATTTCCTAATGTAAAAATCACCTCTTTCCAATTACCTGGTGATGCTCCTACTGGCGGTATTCAAGTTGAATTAGGTACTGTCTTAACAAGTCCTTCTCCTATTGGCGTACAGCTGGGTACAATTGAATTGCAGATTGGTTACGACGGTGTCACTCTGGGTAGAGTCACTGCTCAAAACGTCAATCTTCAAAAGGGCGACAATGACATTCTCTTGAAGGGTGTACTCGCTCCTCAGAATGATACAAATTCCCTTGCTAAAGTAAGCACTCTGTTCTCAAACTACGTTGCTGGGATTATGTCGCCTACAGCTGCAACAGGTATCTCCTGTGCTCCTGATGGTGTTCATCCTGTCACTTGGTTATCAGAAGGTTTCAGGACTGTTCAATTAAATGTTGCCCTTGGTGCAGAAAAGCCTTTGCAGATCATTCAGGCAGTCAGTATGGGTCAAATTGACATGAAGTTTGATCCTGCCAACCCTTACGCCCCTATTGCTACTGCTCCTAATGTTGTTGCCAACTTTCAAATTCCTTTCGGTTTCTCACTAAACATTACAGAAGTCACTCAAAACATTACTCTCGGATTAGATGATGATGGCAAGAGCAAGGATATTCAGAAATTTGCTACAATCCAAGTACCTTACACACCCGCCCAGAGCGATCAGAAGGCAGGTACGCTCAAGTTTGGTATGGCCAATACGCCTATCACTGGTATCTCTGGTGCCAATGATCAGTTTAACCAATACGTCTACTCATTGACTGCCGCTAATAACTACACCTTTGGCGTCGCTGGTAATGCTACTACCAAGGTTAACACTCCCATCGGTCCCATTACCTTGGGTGGTATCAGCTTCTCTGTACCTACAAGCCTTAGAGGCCTTCAATTCTTAAACAGCTCTGCCACTGTTATCAATTCTCTGGATGTCACAGGCGGCAACACGGACGGTTTAGTCCTTGGCATCAATGTCACCATGGTCAATCCTTCCGATGTGACAATTACTACTGGTGATGTTCACTTCAAAATGGCTGCTTCTGATGTCGATCTCGGCTTGGTCACTTTGAGCAACCTCACGTTGAACCGAGGCAGCAATACGGTGAATGCTGTTGCATCCTTTAACCCCAAAGTCTCTGATGTTGGTCAAAACTTGCTCAGTAGCTTCGTTATGGGTGGAAACAATGATGTTCAAATCCTTGGTTTCGAAAACTCAACTTCTATTGCTCCTCTGATTGAAGCTTTAAGTTCTATCACCATTACCTCTACCTTGCCCGGTCTGAAGACAGCTCTGATTCAAGGAAGTGCCCTGACCGTTCATCCCGATACAAACAACACTGGTATCGTCGGCGTCAAGGTCTCTATTGCTAACCCCTTCAGCGCTGGTCTGTCTATTACTAAGGTCGTTGCTGCTGCTACCTACCTAGGCACACCCGTCGGAAATATCAACCAGGACCTTAGCAGTAACCCATTCATTATCCCTGGCAAGCAAACTGCTCAGTCTCAGGAACTTAACATGAACATGAACATTGAACCTGCTGCTATTGCATATTTGCTTCGTGAGCTTGCTGTCAACTCCAATATGGACACAAGGACTCTTGATGCATTACTTGGCCTCGGTGGTTTCCATGTTGATGGTCAACAGGACGTTGCTCCTGAGCCTAGTGCCTTTGCCGGATTCAATATCTCTGATTACACATTACAGGCCATGAAGGCTCTCAAGGTTGATTTGTCTCTTTCCTCTGGTCTTACCATTGGACAATATACTGACGACTTGGCCTTCTCTCAAAACAGCGTAGCTGTCGCAACTGATGCCTCTGTGCTTGACTTGATTCCTATAGTCGGTCAAAAGATTGTACAGCAAATTGTCGACGGTGCTGTTCTTGCCTTCGAAACTGTCATCGTGTCTGCTCCTACTAATGAGCAATTTACTGTGCAGATGAGGGGTAGCATTACCAAGACAGGCCCTATGGATGCTGCTATTAGTTTCCCTACACCTTTGACAGTTCACTGGCAAGGTTCACCTCTGGGTACAGTTAGCATGCCTGAAATCCAAGCCAAGGCAGGCGTTGGTGCCAACTTTGACGTGACAGGTACCTTTACCATTGCCAATCAGGATTATATGGCCAAGTTCTCAAGTTATTTAATCAACAACCAAAACTTTGTATGGGAAATTACGACAAAGGATGTGTCTGTTAACGCTCTTGGCTTTACTTTTACCGGTATCTCCATGGATAAGACTGTTACTTTATCTGGCTGTAACGGATTCAAGGACGCGGTCAGCATTCAGTCATTCTACCTTCCTCAGGATGGCCCTGACGACACTATTGTACTGACTGCTGAGACCACCATCAAGAACCCAAGTCAGGTCGGCTTTAATCTCTCTGGAGTCGTCTTTGAAACTTACTTCCAGAATGTCGATCTTGGTCCACTTGGATCAAAGGGTAACGCTATATTCCCTCCTCGAGGTTCTTCGCCCATGTCTATGCAGGGTTCCTTGAAAAGTCAGAAAGGTAATCCTGCAGGTATTGCTGCTGTAACCAAGGTCTTTGAAAACTATCTTAATGCTTCTAGCAGTGTTCTCTCTGTCAAGGGTGTATCCGGAAGCGGCCCCAACGGTGAAGTTGGATGGTTATCAACTGCATTCAAGACACTGACCATTGATAACGTTGTCTTGCCCGGTCCAACTACCAAGCCTCAGCTTATCCCTGCTGTTACCATGAAGGAACTTACATTGGATTTCACTAAGGATCCTTGGGCTCCTGCTTCCAGTTCTAGCAATGTCCAGGCACAACTCAAGAGTCCTTTCGGCTTCAGACTTGGCGTCAGCAAGCTCAACATGGATGTAGATGTTTCTTACAATGGAGATGTAGCCCATCTTGCTGTTCCCAATGAACCTGCCACTACAAATGGTGATATTGTTACGACCTCATTCTCTAACGTTCCATTCAAGGTGTCCAACCAGGGTAACTTTGTGACTTTCGTTACTGATTTGACCAAGGGAGCTAGCTCTACCTTTGGCCTGAAGGGTGTGACGAATGCGGTTACGGATACATCTATTGGTACTTTTCAACTCAATGGTATCGGCTTTGATGTTCAATCCTCTTTGGCTGGTAAGATCCTCTTTTTAATCATATAGTTGATACTAATATAGCTTATTCTAGGTTTTAACAACTTTGGTGGAAAGCTTACTATCGATTCACTTGCTGTATCTGGTGCAACTAGCAAATATGTCATTGTGGATCTTGTTGTTTCTTTCAACAATCCTTCCAACATTACCATCGTTGTAGGCGATATCAATTTTGACATTGTCATGAAAGAGCTCAACGGTGTTATCGGCAAGACCTACATGAAGGGTGTGACCATTCCTCCTGGAACCAAGTCCTATCCTTGTGTCATGCATATGGGTGAAGGCTCTGTTAACCTCAAGGCTCTTGCTCAGACATTTGGTGACTACTTGACCGGTGCCAGTGTTCCTTTAACTGTCCAGGGAACTCAAACTTCAACTGAAATCGCTCCACTCAAGGACTCTCTGGCAAGTGTTCACCTTGATACGGTCATGAGCGGTATTCAAGCCAACTTAATCAAGCAAGTCGCTGTTGAGGGCAGTTTCATTGGTATCGCTCTTCAAAACAAGGCAACATCCAAGATCACGCTTCAGAATCCTCTTGGTGCTTCTTACAAGATTATCAAAGTGAATGCTGCAGTCACCTTTAAACCTTCTAATGGCTCACCTCCTTTCAAGGTTGGCACCATTGATTATGATGTCGCTAATCCTACGACCGTTCCTGGTCATGGTAGTGCAACAACAGACAGCTGGCCTGTTAACATCGACAAGGGTGATAACTTCTTGCACCATTTGCTTCAGATGCTTGGAATGATGCTCGATCCCAACAAATACTTTGATATTACTCAAAATGTCACTGTTATCATGGGTGATGGATTCCCTGCTCAAATGTATTATTACCAAGACAAGGTTCCCTTCTCGATTTCCATTGATGGTCTTCCACCTATTGGTATCACTGCCAACGATCTTGCCAACATCAAGATTCCTGATGGTCTTCAATCAATCACTGATCCTAATCAAATCATGCAGATAATGTCAAACATTCTTTCTGGAAAGCCTCTTGTTAGCAGTGCTGCACCTTCTTCTATTGCTTCTACTACTACTAGCCCAGCTGCTAGCCCAGCTGCTTCTAGTGGTTCTTCTAGTGGTTCTTCCAGTGAAGCAACTACAACAGGACAAGCTGGTACAGCTACTGCTTCTCCTACACATGATGCTACTAGCTCAGCAGAGCCTGAAAAGCCAACAATTCATGAGCCTGCCACTACTACTACTACTACTACTGAAGCTCAAAAGGCAACCGAGACACCTAAAGAAACAGCCAAGGCCACTGAGACCTCATCTGGTCCCCATTTCCCTTGGCCATTTTAAATAAAATAACAACACCTCAACATGGTAACCTCATCTGTTTCATATTCTTTAGTTCATTCCTTCTTTTATTATATATAATTATATTTTCTACTTTTACTACTAATAAATGGTACTGTGCTTCCACTCTCAATTTACCGGATGTTTGAAAACATCACCCACTATTTTGAATAATTTTGGACACTTGTGTGAGACTAATTTGGCCAAGATACTATAAAACATTTGCCTACCAAAAAGGCCCCAGAAGTCCCCAGGTGTAGATCATTTACTTATTGAAATGCTAAAGTCCATCTGACACTTACTGACATCGGCCCTTCCGATCCTGTTTCAAATGTGTTGGGTCTGGTCCTATGCCTCCCTGCCTTGGCGTATCTCACAGGCGGTTCCAATCCATAATAAAGACTCCATCATATTCAGGTAACTACCGTCCAATCAGTTTAACCATAATTTTTAGAAAAATCCTGGAGCGTTGTACACAATCCACAATGACAAGCGAAGGGACACCACTGGATATTGCACAAGGGGGATTTCGTGAATCTCGTAGTGCTTTGGGCCAAGCTTTATCCCTTTCTGAGATCTGTCAAATACTACGTTCACAATTTCGCATCATTCCGGTCTTAGCCTTCCTGGATATAAAATCTGCCTATGATACGGTTAACCACAGCTTTGTCTGGGAAACCCTCAGTCAATGTATCTCAGTCCATCTCAGCAAGAGTTGCTTTGATGAGACTGACATAGTGATTGGTTACTGCTTCCTTTGTTTGCTGTTTTTTATCACCAGCTAGCTTCCTTTTTTGAAGGTGGTATTGGCTTTCTTAAACTGATTTTAATCAGGCCTTTAGCGGAAATGGCGTCCAAAGTAGATATCGAACTGGCTCTAGCAGCAAGTACTTTGACTTTAGCAGGCTCCTCTTGTTGGATAGAAATGATTTTCTGTTGATTTACTTGAATAGAACAATCAAATTGGCTGTTCTATTCTTAACTTTTATTCTTTTCTCTAATTTTATCTCTTCGCTCTCTATTTCCAGTGATTATCTTTGTCTTACTTTCAGATTCATGCAGCTATTCAATCTGTGACGACCATTTTCTTTTTATATTTTGAACCTGGTTTCCGGATAGTCGTTCATCTTCGTGAGTGTCTAGTCAAAGATTTATATAAACAGATTAAACGATATTGGTCGATAGATCAGTGTTTTTATTTTAGTGAGATTATTATAAAAAGCGTCTTGAACATAGGAATATGAACATTGGGGAATAAGTTGTATACATAATATACTGACAGAGTTGGGAAGAGTATCACAGCTGTTTCTTTAATATTTCAATTTTTTTTTTAATAGCGTGAGCTTCCTGCTTCTTTTGCTTTAAATCTACTTCTAAGGTTTCAATTGATCGTTTCAGAGATGTTTGCCATGTAAATTCTGATTTATCTTCAGTAAGTACTAATTCGATGATTGTAGGTTCATCAGGTCTCAAATCAGTGGGTATGGGTGTGAATAAAGCTGTGATTGTAGGCTCAGCATGTATCTGCTGATTAACGATGGCCAAATTAAGCGTATCGCCTTGTGCAGCCAAGAGTTGACGTTTGCATAAAACTCTTTTGCGCGTAACGTCCTCACCAGAGATGTTTGTCACGATTGTATTCTAAATAGCGTTTATTTGTACAGTATATCACATCTTTTTAAGCGTTTAAGCGGATTTAAATTAAAGGGAAACACTACGTGCATCAGAAGTTAGACTAATACTACGGGCGGTATCTCCACTCATTACCTATGGTGTTGTCCGACAAAGCTTTTCGATCTGCAGTGTCAAACTAAACATGAGTTTATAAAGCCACCATCTTGATTTGTTTCTTTTAAAGAAGAAAGAGATAAAAAGAAATGTTGTTATTTATTTATTCTAATTTTATGTTGTCAGTCTATCAGCAAAGAACCAAGATCAATTACGTGTAATTATGATAAACTCGTATTTTGTATCAGAGAGAGTGAACTGGAACAGCCTTAGGTTAGGCTTTGGTAGTGTGAAGTTGTATAGAAAGCGCCCGTAGTATTAGCCTATTTTCTGGTGTATTTTCTGGTGCATGTAGTGTTGGCCAATAAAAAACACAAAAATATAATAAAGTTGCCATTAACTCATTTACATGGGCTCTTTGTTTTGACGCTTATCTCAGCACTTGTAAGAATGCGAAACAAAACCTTTGAAATGACCTTTCTTCATGGTCTTTCAGGCTTCGATAATTCGTTTTGATAAAGTATCTTCTTATAAAAACCTATGACACTTAACTTTACTCTTTGCCACTGCCCAAAATTGTTCAATTGGATTAAGTTCAGGGGAATAAGTAGGAGGATACACACACTTATAACCTCGATACTCAATATACTTCTTTATGTTTTCATGCGTATTAATGGGCGCATTATCCATGGCTACATAGTTACCTCTCATATGCGGATGCTTGTCCATTTCATCGAGAGTCGTTTTTAAAAAAACTGATGTAGTACCCTGTGACAGTTCCTGAGCTTATATATCCATCAGCCTTTCTCCTCTTAGCAGGTTTTGGTTTTTTCACACCAACTGCAATCAGACCTGAAGCGGAGATAGCGCCCAATATTGATGTTGTGTTTACTCTCGTAGTAGGCCTGGCAACAATAGCACAGGTACCTTTTTTGGACCAAGCCCTTGAGCGCTTTTGTTTATATCAAAAGAAAACTCGTCAAGAAGTTCATGTCTGTATTTTCCCATTTACAAACCCAATCGTATTGCCCCTCAATCTCTACTGGGCTGTTTCTTTCGATATAATGAAAATCTGCTTTTTTCAACGAAAGGTTGCATTTATTTCTCATGAAGTTATAAACAGTGCTGCGCGAAACCTTAAGATCATTCAATCGTTTCAATAAATGCTCGGTCAATTCAACAGCAGTTGCAGAAGGATTAGCGTCAATGGGTTCAACAATAGCCGTTCTAGACAAGCATTCACAAATTCTACAAAGAAGTTACTTCCATCCTCTACTCCTTCTTTCAACAACAGACACTCTGCAATTAATTACATCGAAGAGTTTAACACTAAACTTTGCCAAGCCATATATACATCTCTGGACCAAGTTTGTGAACAGCAGATAAATCAAAAAGACTCTCAAGCCAAATACTTTTGGACACCAGAAATGCAGGATGCCTTCAACCTCAAGGAGTACTATTATCGAAAATGGAGAAAAACTCGTGGACTAAATTGTCTCAAGTACTGGATCCTTCACCAGGAAACCAAAGAATGTCTACGGCAACTTGTTTTACGTCAAAGAAAGAAAACTTGGCGTCAGTTCTGTGAACAAATGGAACGCGGCGAGTATACAAAGGCTATCGCAAAACTCTGTAAAATTCGTAAAAACAGAAACTTACAGCCCTCCTTTAGTTCTATAGAAGGACCTCAGCATGCGACTAATACCATGGCTTCTCACTTACAGTCAATATACTCGGGAAATTTACTGCAAGATGTAAGCCAAGATTCAAGTGTATTACTAACTTCCTTTGACCCAGTTGATGACAAAGGTAGCCCTTCACTAGAGAACATACAAGCATCCATTAAGCGACTGCCTCCTAAAAAAGCTCCTGGTGTCGACCATAGCCAACAAGAAATGTCAATTCCTATTCTAGAACAAATTACACCTTTCTTGCTCCAGTTATTCCAACTCTGCTGGAAATGGTCATATACACCGTCCAACTGGAGAATAGCGCAAGTGACCAATCCATAAAAAAAGTGATCCAAATGACCCCAGCAATTATAGACCAATTGGTCTTACTTCCGTGCTACGCAAACTATTGAAGCGCTGCTTTCTTCAATATCTCATTGATAATAGCCCACCCTTAGATCTGGCTCAAAGTGGTTTTTGTCAAGCTAGAGGTTCGCTGGATCAAGCACTATGCCTAGTGGAAATCTGCAACATCCTTCGCCGTTACCACCATGTTACTCCAGTACTAGCCTCTCTAGACATCAAATCAGCATATGATACTGTCGATCGCCGATTTATATAGAAGGCTTTAGAAGCAACAGCACCAAAGGTGATTATTTGTCTACTTCAGAATATGTTCGATGAAGTCCAGATTGACGTTCTGTTGAACAACGCCACTTCCTTTCGATTTTCCCCTATGATCTGTGTCCTTCAAGGCTCTATTATCTCGCCTTTCTTATACTCCATTTACATTAATGAGCTCCCTAAGCTGCTTCGTCCACGGCCTATACCACAAGACATTTCGGCAATCCAGTTAGCTCCATTGATCAACTGCCTTTTATATGTGGACGACATAGTGCTCATCGCTGACAAAAAACACATGAAAGATCTGTTGAGAATATGTGAATATCATAGTTACAACCTTGGCTATAGGTAAAGTCCTAGCAAATGTGTAGCTTTAAACCCTACAGATCAATCGCTTAATTACTACCTTTATGGAGACCTACCTACTCCCAAGTTAACGAAGAAATTACAGTACTTTTACATGTCTACTAAATCCTGTATACCAGTAACTCTCGCATCTTAGATATCCATTATCCTAACGGCAATGTCGTAGCTATCCTTGTACATAAAGATTTCGCCATCGAATTAAGCAACTTAATCGAACCCAAGAGAATGTGCTTCAACGACGCATTTAACCCTTGAAGTAGCTCTACACCTAAAGACCCCAAATTCAACGTGCTTTCTGAGCAAGAAAAGACAGTAAAAGCTGCTGAACTCCAACAACAACGTCTCGAACGAGCGGCGAATCGTATACGAAAACCTGTAAAATATGCTGTGGCCTACTATTTCTTCAACCAGAAGTGGCTTTACAAAGAGTTTCTTGATGGTGTCAAGGAATCTCGATATGATGGTAAGCCATTAGATTCACTTGCTATGGGCCTATCAGGCCTGATGGACATTGTACACTCTTTACGGAAAGTAAATTCACCTGTGATCGAAAATAAATGCATCCAATGGTGAGAACAAAATTCATGCTGTACGAAATGTAAATTCGTCGTCACCAAGAATATTTTCGTAGTATCAGTCTTGACATCCACAGATATACTATATTTCCAAAAAACAATACCCCATGGTCCTTGTTCTGACTCGCTTGTCCCGCCCTCTTTGCTCTCTGGCATGTTTCTGGAACGTTCCCCAATAGTCTCTTCTGACGCCCTGGGTTCTCTCTGTCCTCCGTTCCTTTTTTTTTTTTTGTTTAAACAATCCTGGGTAGTTATCGCTACCCTCCCCAGAATGCACCTTGGTGGTAAGTAAAACTAATATTAGGATATATGCTCTAACACTAGCATACTTTTTCTCTCTTTTTCTACGTATACTCATTATCTCTCTCCCTTTTGACATGATGTCGTTTTATTCAAACGTATTTTTCTTTGTTGTCTTTTTACGTAAATAATTTTATAAAAATACAGTATCCACTGCTGCCTAAAATCTTCTGTATCTTTTCAGCTACATACAATCCATTCTCTGGTATATAATACTTTTTCCTTTATCATTGCCCCTTTTACATTTTCCCTTTAATCCCAAAAGGGTTTTTCATTCCTTCTCACTGCGATCTGACCCGGGCAGTACAGCATGAAAATGCTATGTGCTCATCAATTATTAAAAATTATCAAATAAAATCATTCTTAATCGTATACTTTCACTGACTAAAAATGGAATAAATTTGAGCTCCTGTTCCTCCTTTCTTTTTTCCCTTTTAAAATACATATGCAATACACTTTTTACGACGACGAACCTCGATCCGTTTTTGTATTTGGAGACCCATTACGATTCCTTTCTCGAAAGGGAAGAACGATTGGTGCCTATTTGTCAGGTGGTTTGGTAAATAGATAAAGAAGTAACAGCATGCCTTGTATTGAGATTCATGTCAAGTATATTCATATTAAATAGCTTGCCATTGGTTGGTGGGTATTTATGGATGCTGTCATTATTGCTCCCAAGCATAATGGATACAGTGCGATGGGATTTGAAGATTGGTTCTCTGGCATTTTGACGACATTTGGCATGATTGTGTAAGTGAATTCAGATGATTCATAAATAACAAAACTTAGAGTAAAAATAGTATCAACTTGATTGATAAAAATCATCTTCAAGGAGAAGATACGATGTATGTTGATCATAGCTTAATCTGGAAGGCACGACTCTTTTTATTTCTTGGCTTTGCTTTGATAGCTGGAGGACTGGCAGGATCATGTGTAAGTGTGTTGATATACTCGTGACTATGACTGACCCTCCTTTTTTTGACCAAGTGTGTCTTGGTAGTTAAATATATTGTTCACTATGAATCCAGACAGCCCTACATTAGTTATGGTATATCAGGTGTAGCACAAAATGCGTTGATTATGTTAAGGTAAGCAAGTTTGAATAAAAGAAATAAAAAAAAGCGTCTATATTAAATGTATGATATAGTACGGCCGTCTTATGGATTGCACAGAATACACGCGAGGTATATACAAAGCAAGAGAAATGAAAAAAAAAAAGCCTAATGACTTTATTTTATAGGAAGGAGAATATGGAATTGGCATATAAAGTTTCATTTCATGTACAAAAAATATGCCGGAATACATTCCTCTTTATTTCTCTTTATGATAGTTCCTGAGTGCCCTTTTTCTTTTCTTGTTACGAAGGTTCTTCTTTTCTCCTTTATTATTATCATTTCTATATGTCTCGAAGGAATTTGAAGCATCACAAGGTCACTCTTTAGACGCTATTCATAAATAACACGAGAACAAAGGAATCTGAGGGGCCAAATAATAGTTCAAACTCATTAACTCCTATTGAAGCCCTTGAATGGTTCTAGATAGTACTTTCTTGAGGGATGGATAAAGACTGGTTGACATAAACTTCAAATGAAGCGAAAGAATGCACTTGTCATAATTTAAAAGTTTAACCCCTTAAATTCTAATGGTCAAAAGAGTCGAATATTGAAGGTGCGCATTTTTCATATTCCTATAAATACTCTGTACACTTTATTCGCACCCTGATAGACAAATAATAATTCCAGACAACAAATGATAAAAAATAGCAAAAGAATGAGATATAAAAGAAACGATTCTGTCTAATTACGTGTTATTTAAAGGTATTGACCACATTTGTCTTCTCTTCTATCAAAAATATCAAGTTCGTTTATATATTATTACATGTCTTGTAAGTAATCAAGAAAAGGTTGACAACTAAAATCATTAGAGCTGTTGACCTTATATTGTGTGCCGATAATTTCTGAAAAGGCTCTGTATATTTTTGCTAAATAAATGTCAATTGTCATCTCTAAACTTTATCTCTTTTTTATCCTTTTTTAAAAGAAAGATTCACCTCCATTCTTATTCATAAAGCCACTACTTTCAAGCCCTTAAAACCTGTTCTCGCTTGAAAGTACAGATCGTTGTGTCCTTTAACGAATTCTATTGGATATTAAAAATAGATTGTATTTATGAACAATAACTTTTATAAAGTATAGCAACGAGAAGGTCAAGTAAAGTGAATATATAGAATTTTGATCCAAAAATATTTGTCATAGCAGCCCCATTGTAAAACTATCTATTTCAGTCCACTATAAGTGTATAGTCGTCTTTTTTTTTTGTTCCATGGTTAAACGAGTACAATAAGGATGTGCAACCAAAAGAACTGCATCCATTTTTAACTTTAAACTTCACTCCCCGCAGTCATTGGTTGTGAAATTTATGAATCAAATCTTTTTTGTGTTACATTATGCTCACCTTTAAGGTTCCCTTTTTTTTTTTCCCTTTTTCCCTTTGTGTGTCTCTCTTACTTTCTCTTTCTTCTTTTGTAAATTATCAATGACAGATCGAAGAAGTGGGATGGTTCAATCATTAGGCTATCCACAGAATAGCTCGATTGTCAGCCGAGCAGTAGCTGCAGCTGCTGCAAATAACCATCATTCAAGTCGACATAGAGGAAGAGGCTCAAAACGTTATTCAGTATCAGTGTTTTATTCAATGGCAGCAGAACAAGATGTAGAAGTAGAAGACGAGCTAGCTCAAGGTTCATATATTTTACTCAAATGTCGATTGTTGTTAACATTCATTTAGCTCAAAGACGCCTAAGAGAACTAAAGGCAAAGATTTCAACACAATCAAAGAAAAATTTTATGCGAGAAAGAGATGTTCGATTCCTTGATGCTCGAATTGGTTTATTAATTCAAAATAGAATGGCATTAGACGAAGTAATGATTTATTTTTACAAAAAGTAGAAATAATAGCTGTTGACCCTTTTATATTCTAACACTTAGCAACATGAAGTGGCATCTCGCCTAGAAGAACATGACGATGATGACGACGATCATTATCCTGATGAAAGGCGAATGCAGCAATATGGCAACTTGTTCTATCTCTTACAAAGCGAACCACGACATATCGCCATTCTCTGTCGCTTAGTGAGTTTGGCGGAAATAGACACTTTATTGCAAACAGTTATGTTTACTTTATACGGTAATCAATATGAAAGTCGCGAAGAACATTTATTGTTGACTATGTTTCAGGTACAACGGAGTTTGATCTTTTTACTATTGTTATTGTTATTAATACACAATTAGAATGTACTAGCCGCACAATTTGAAACAACCACTGAATTTGCTTCTCTATTAAGAGCAAATACACCCGTGTCTAGAATGATGACAACATATACTAGACGTGGTCCAGGTCAATCCTATCTAAAATCTGTATTATCAGACAAGATCAATAATCTATTAGAGGATAAAGAACTCAATCTTCAAATCAATCCTTTAAAGGTAGATGTTGCTCATATACACAGGCCCCAATTCACTAACATGGCTCAACAGGTCTATGAAGAATTAGTCGAAAAAATGGAAAATGAATCACCAGACGGATTGCCTGAAGATTTTCCAAAGAGTGTCACTGCAGAGATAGCCGCTGCTAATCCAACAATTCAAGCGATAATTGAACCGAGATTAAACAAGTTGATGGAAATAGCCGACAGCTTTTTAACTACCATCATTCAATCATTGGACCAAGTGCCTTATGGCATTCGTTGGATTTGTAAACAAATCAGATCGCTCACAAAAAGAAAATACCCTGACGCAACTGAACACGCTATATCGTCTTTGATTGGCGGATTCTTTTTTCTAAGATTTCTCAATCCTGCTATTGTTACACCTCAAGCTTATATGCTCGTCGATCGTATTCCTGGCTCTAATTCACGAACTACTTTGACTTTGGTAAGGTTACTTTTTCTTTATTTGATTCTAATGACTAAATTGATTCAATAGTTAGCCAAAATGATTCAAAATTTGGCAAATAAGCCTAGTTATTCAAAAGAAGCCTACATGATTCCAACCAATCCTTTTGTGGAAGCTAATAAGCAACGTACCAACAAATTTCTTAACGATCTTTGTGAAGTAGGCGACTTTTACGAACAGCTAGAAATGGACCAGTATATGGCTTTGAGCAAAAAGGATATTGTCATCAGTATTACACCCAATGAAATATACAACACGATCACCTTATTAAATCAGCATATTGATATACTCGCACCCAAAGAATCAGACCACTTGAGAATTCTTGTGAATGAAGTAGGCACTGTGCCTGCCCAAGTGCCACGCAAGGAAAATAAAGCTATTGAGCTCCCCTTATTTAGTCGATGGGAAATGCCAATCCAAGGTAAAACAGCAACATGATCTCTTTTATGTACAGGCGCTCATCTTTATTGTAGACCTCACCATGTCTCTTATGTCTGAAAACAATATTACGCAAAATGACATTTTGTATATGGAAGCAAAATCTATCTTTGTACAAATCATTCGTTCTGTACCCAACCTCTCTCGCCCACCACTCAAACTCCATCTCATTGCAGAGACAGCAGCGACATCAAAGGATGCACAGCTTGTTCATAAAGGCATTAAAGTGAAAGAAATGCTACGAGAGCTTGAAGAAGCTGGAGTCATTGATTATAAAGACAACTACCAATTACTTGTTGAAGAAATCACTCAAGAACTAGCACATCTTGGTGATTTAAAAGTCAAGGTCATAGAGGAACTTCAATCACTCGAAAGCGTCTATAAGACAATTATTGACCATAACAATTACCTAAAGAGTCAATTGGAAAGTTATAAAGCATATCTACAGAATGTTCGTATGCAGAGTGGAAGTGGAGCGGCAGGAAGCAATAAGAAGCAAGTAGGTATTGGTGTCGAGATTGCAGATGCTAAAGCAAGCAACAGCAAAAAGAAGGCAGTGACTGTTCAAGGGCCATACAAGTTTACGCATCAGCAACTCGAAAGAGATGGTGTGATTGCAGAGACAGAGGTTCCAGATAATAGAAGAAATCACATATTCTTGACTATATTATCACCTATCCCTGGTACATTCATCATTTCACTCCATTATAAAGGCAGAGACAAGCCAGTGTTGGAGATAGATTTGAAATTGGATGACTTGCTCGAAAAGGTTAGTGGCTCATTGGGTTTATAGCTTATAATACTAAGATATTCAATAGCAACAAGATAACATTCAAATGCTGGATTTGGAATACATCAAACTGAATGTGACTAAAACGTTGCAGTTATTAAATAAAACCTTTATGTCAAGGAACAGGTAAAGAAAAAGAGGTTATTTTACAAAAGAGTACACAGCTAAAAAGAGATTGAATATAGAACTGGCTTCTTTTCCTAAACTGAACATACACAATCTTATACATATATTACACTCTATTTTTATATGAACACACTTATTTAACACTAATATATTTAACACTAATAAATATACTTGCAAGAGCCTCGGACCACAATCATATGAGCTTAATTTCCCCTTTCTCTCTCTCCTGATATTTATTTTTACAATAAAGCCCCTTTTAAAAGAATCAAGTATGGACATTCCTTTGAAAAAAAAAAGACCACTTTATATAGTTCCTATTCACTAACACTGTGTTCCCATCTTGACGCTTATTAGAAAAATGGAAAACAACAATCAGAGCAACCAACTGCTCTTCCTGCCATGCACCTTTACCTGTTGATTCACGTCATTGTACCTGCCAAGCATGCAGAGAACGAGTAGCAGTATCACGCCGCGGATGTCGTGCCGAAGATCAGCAAGAAGAAACTGGCGTCACTACTAGACCTAGAGGCAGACCAAGAAGAACAGTCGAGTCTTCTGATGCTGAAAGTAGACCCAGAGGCAGACCCAGAGCAGGACCTGCTGCCTATATCTCGCGGCTTTCTCGCCTTCACCTTTGGACCTTGGATGTATGGACAAAGAGTGGCCCCGCTGTCACGCCTTGGACTGGATCGATGAAAAGCAAGAGATATCTTCTTTAAGTAATCCTAGCTGGGAATCATGCTGCAAGCGGGGATTAGCTCAGTTGCAACTCTTGCCTGATCCGCCTCAGTACTTGAAGGGTTTGCTTGAACGCACAGACACCCAAAGCTGTCATTTTAAGGACAACCTTTGCCTTTACTTCATTGGGCTGCGATATTGTTTTGCCTGAGGATCGTGCCAACAACAACAGAGGTGATCTAAACGCATTCCAGCTCCACGGCGCCCTTTGCCACTGTCAAGGCCCGTTGATTCCAGCTGAAGGCAACGCGCCTTCATATGCTCAATTGTACATCTATTATCCTTCGTATGTTGCTCAGAGGCGACCAGAAAGGAATGAAAATCTGGACAATGAGATTATAGAATACCTTTTAACTCTACTTTCTCAATACTATCCCTTTGCACGCATTTATCGTCATGCATATGAGATATTGACTAACCATGAGAGTTCCAGCATCAACAGCGAGGATAGGGCTAACAGTAATGGCTCTACCAAAAGCGGGTCACCTTATATTATCATAAGCTCATTGATGAGAATGCGCTTGATTGAAGGAGGTGACAGACATGCCCAGGATTTACCAACAACGGAGGAAGTTGTCGCTGTTATCCAAATCGAGTATAATGATAGAAACTTCCGCGGCATCGTTCTTACCATGAGAAGCAGCAATTGCAATGATAGTCTTTGTCGAGGGCGTGATTTTGAGTAAAGCTTTCAACTTATCAGCCAGGCTCATGCTGCATAAATGTCAACACACTATGTACTGCCATTTCCTCATGGAACATGTGGGTGACGTTGGGGTTTGTGCCTCTTCTTTTCCCTATTTACTATTACTTCTTTTACCACTGTTCCTGACGTTTAGATGATGATCCATGACCATCTTGTGCGATTTTAGTATCCTTATCCCATCGCTTTTATAAAGATAACTACTTTGAGTATCACAGCACGATGTGCAATATGTTAAAAGTGGAGTGCTTTTTCATTCGAAAAACATTTTACTATTAAAGAAAATACGATTAATTAATAAAAAATGTTGTCAACCATTAGTTAATATTACAAGGCTATCCGTAGTTACTTTTTCTTTTTTTTTTTTTTTTACTTCAATATGAAGCGAAAGAAAGATGACGACCCTCCACCTCCAAAGGCAAAGCGAAACAAAGGGAAAGATATGTAAGCTATAAGGTTGATATGGCATTTATTAAGAGTCAATTAGCCGCTGGTTGCGGGTTCCCTTCCTTGTTTGCACAAACGCAAACAAGTTTATTAAAAATACAGCTTTTGAAGCAAGCAATGATGACTTTCAAGAAACTCCATTACTTAGAAAAGGTAAAAATGACATCTATTAGTTCCATTTGTTCTATAACTAAATGTTGTAATAGACAAAAGCATCTGTACGACTTTGAAAGCTATTAAAGACGGCACATCTTCTCCTGATCCCTCAAATGTTGTCATCAATGAAAAGACATCTATGCCTACAGTCAACAAAGATGCGAGCGTTCAAGTTGTATTACCTGCTCCTATTCCTTCCACTAGCTGTACTTCTGCTCCCATCAAGACCTCCAAGAAATATCAGGACAAGGTTGGTAAAACTGAAGCACTTAAAAAGGAGAAAGAAAAGAACAAGACGACAAGTAATGAGCAAGTACAAGTGCAGTGCCCTTCTTGTGGTGAAACCGATCACCCTCGCTCCTCCAGCAAGCCGTATCCTATGAATATATCAAAAACGAAGCTTCCAAAGCCCAAAGATACTGTCGAGAGAACCTCTATAATCAAGACATATTTGGCTAATACCTGCAGATATCCCAAGTTCCTTACTTTGTGGCACAATGTGGAATAGCGATGTGAACAGTGCATTAAATATATATGGTATCTTTGTTTGCAAATCAAAACATGACAATGAAAGTCCTCCCTCCTTCAAAAGACCTACAAAAGATTAACGATGCTCCCTGGATTTAACGCGCTGTCTATAACGGCAGTGCATTCCTTAACACCTTGGTATGTATAAAACGAACAATACATTATTTTTTATTCATTAGTCTTCTAGTTAGTAATAATCTAAGTACTTTATTAAAGAAAACAAAAGGCCACTATGGGAGCATTGAAACGACATAATTTCGTTCCACTTGGGCCAGGTCGAAAAAAGTACGAGAAGTCTAAAAACCCATTTGGGATCAAAGGGAAAAAAAGGAAGGAAGAAGCGAAGGAAACGGAACAAGGATTAGGCCAAAGAATAAGAAAAGAAGCCAAAGTCAAAGACTATTTATGCTTTATAAAGCGTTGACCACATTATATGGACCTCTTCTCTTCTATCAAAAGAACAAAGTTCATTTTATGTATCATTATAAGTTGTCAAACTGGAAATAATAAAGAAAATATAGATAATCAAGATCTTCAGAGTTATTGATATTATGTTGTGTGTTAATTATTTCTAAAGAAGGTGTATACCTTAGTCTTTTAAACTCCTTTTATTCCTTCAATAAAAAAAAACTGATGCTGCCTGTGGACGATCATTAAGGCTTCAATTCAACATAATTGGCTATTTTATGCAATAAGTATACATTTACATATATATTCTCCTGGTAGAAACTTACCTGGGAAGAGACCCATTGTCTTTTTGTCGGCAGCAAGACCTTGCCACCAGTCCTCGCTTACAAATTCGATATTTGTGATCAGATCACCTTCTACAAATGAAATCTCATTGTCTTCTCCAGCTTCATAATCATAAAGTGCTACAGCCACATTACCATTGTCTTTTTGTTGTGCGGGAGGGGCGGGTGGAGCAGGTGGAGCAGGTGGGGGAGGAACTGCACGGACTTCCTGTGCTAGCTCTGGCTCTGGTTCGGGTGCATGTTCGATTATTTCGACATAATTAGCTAATATAATAGGGTAGGTTAGATGCTATTGTTTGTTTTTTTGTTTTTTTGTCTTTTGGCAGGAGAAGGGTCTTACCTGGGAAAAGACCTTCTTTCTTGCCATCTTCACTAATACCAAACCACCAACCCTCGTCTACTTGATCGATTTGAGTAATGACTTCCCCTTCTACGAGTGCCATTTCATTAGCTTCACCTACAAATACGTTGAATAAATGTTTTTTTTCCAGTAATTGAATCGTGACTTACTAGCATCGTAAGAGAATAACACGACAGCACATAAGCCCTTGGATCCTTTAGGCAGAGCGGCTGCACCTCCAGCCGCACGAGAAGCATGGACGGCATGATCGGCTGTCTTTAAAGTATGTCATGAGCCTTTGTGTGTATCATCATTGACTAGCGATTTACCTGATCTAATTGAGATTGCAATACGGCTTGTTCCTGTGCCTGACGCTCTTCAGCTTCACGACGCTGACGCTCAGCCTCTTCCTGACGTCTAAGGTCTTCTTCTTGACGCTTACGGTCTTCTTCTTGACGTCTACGCTCTTCTTCTTGACGTCTACGTTCTTCCTCTCTACGCTTTTCCTCCTCAAACTGCTGTCTTTCTCGTTCCTGTTGGTATCTCTGTTGCTCTTCAGCAGCTCTTCGATCTGCCTCTTCTTGCAACTGTCTTTGTCTCTGTTGCTCCTCTTGACGGCGGCGTGCTTCTTCTTCCTGTCTTCGTCTGTCATCTTCCAATTGACGACGACGGTCTTCTTCTCTCTTTTGCTGCTCTCGAAGTTCCAATTCGCGTTCTCTTTCCTCTTGTCTTCTTCTCTCCTCTTCGCCATCGTTTACTTCTACTCTCGCTTGCTCATTCATTTGTCTTTGACGCTGCATCTCGCGCTCACGTACTTCTTTTTCAAACTTTTCGCGCTCTGCTCTTACAGCACTGGCTCCACTGTTCTCCTGTTGCTGCGCCATATTCCATCTGTTTTCCATCTTTTTAGGTGCTGTGACAACTGGTTTATAATTCGTACCTACAGGTACAGGCATATTTTCTTTTGTCATCCCTTGTCGTTGCATAGCGGCAATATCAGGTATTTCAGTCTTTTTGTACACAGAACCCTATTG